>NW_026947106.1:0-20000 GCF_030014385.1 Trichomycterus rosablanca | reverse complement strand
TATCGATGATGTTCATGATGTTCTTGGAGAAGGTCGCCTTGCTGGGGCAGGCGGAGAACCTCACGAGAAGCTCGAACGAAAACCAGATGATGCACAGCGTCTCTACGACGAAGAACGGATCAGAGAAGGGACTCGGCATGGCGGTGGCGGTTCCGTTCACTGAGTTGACGCTGTAAGTCGTTTCACGATCGCTGTCCTCTCGGAATTCAGGTAAAGTCTCTAAGCAGAAGATGACTATTGAAATGAGAATAACGAGCACCGAGACGATGGCAATGCCACGTGCCGGACCGGAACTTTCCGGATACTCGAACAGGAGCCAGACCTGCCGCTGGAAGTCATGCGTCGGTAACGGTCGCTCTTCTTCCTTAATGAATCCCTCATCCTCCCTGAACTTCTCCATCGCTTCCTCACCCAGTTCATAGAAGCGTATCTCTTCAGAGAAAATCTCAATCGGGACGCTCACAGGTCTCCGAATCCGGCCGCCAGACTGATAGTAGTACAGAATCGCGTCAAAGCTCGGTCTGTTCCGGTCAAAAAAGTACTCGTTCCGCAGGGGGTCGAAGTAGCGCATCCGTTTCTTCGGATTGCCGAGCAGAGTGTGTGGAAACTGCGAGAGGGTCTTGAGCTGCGTCTCGAAGCGCAGACCTGAGATGTTGATGACCACGCGCTCGCAGCACTCGTGTTCGGGCTGGTAGTGCTCGAGTGAGTGCAGCCCCGGTTCCTCTGGTGCGCTGGTGCTGTTCTCTCCACATGTCACCACCGTCATGGCGTCCTCGCGCTCCGCCTCGGTGTAGCCGTGGTTCACCAGGGTGGCGTCACCCCGGTGTGGGCACGAGAAGAGTGCAGGAGAGCGCAGCAGGCTCAGGTGCTCATCCATGCACACTCAGTCGGGCACGCTCATTCGTACACTCGCTCATTCACACACTCGCATGTTCTCGCATGTGCCGGCCGGACTGCTTCTCATCCTCTCTCCTGTCTGCTGTCCTGTCTGTCTCTTCACTACTTCTCTCCTTCAGTGCTTTATACACTCCCTCCATCCACCCTGCTCCTCCACACACTCCTCACCCATCCAATCACAGGCCAGACACACCGCTCCATGCTCTCCTCTCTGTTATGAATCATATCACTGATTCGACTCGCCTGTTGATTCGATTCGTATGAACAAACGTCCTGAATGAAGGTATGAAACCTGACTTGTTTGTTTTTTTCTTCCCCATCATTCTCACCCTTTCTTAGATGTTACCATTTACTATGTGTTTACCTCCACAATCTTACATTTAGCTACTTAATTAAAAGATTAAACTCACTTCAGTGATCGTATTTCGTCAGACAAACCTGTTGAATCAAGCAGCGATGTTCGATTCATTTGATTCATTTTGTTCAGTCTGATTTATCGCCCACGTAGTCAGTAAATACATTAAATTATGTATTGTGCAATATATTTTCCTTGTTTTCTTTACTTTTGTCCATATATCAATTTTACATACGTTTTCTCTTTTATATTATAGCGTTTTATGACGTTCGCTTTGAATCACTTTATTGAATCGACTCACCACACTGATTTGATTTTCTAAGACAAACCTGTTGAACTAAAGTTCTAAAGATTTAAAAGCACAAGTTTTTGTTTGTTATCTAAATAATAAAAGTGTTTCGTTTTGTCTTTTTAAGACTTTATTTGCTTTGTTACTCGATGAATGTACAGATTCGACTCATAACTGATTCGATTCGCTCAGACAAATCTTTTAAATCAACCTGCGAGTTTTAATTCGTTTGATTTTTTCTCTCTCACACAGATTTCTTACAATCCTTATCATAATCGTTCTCTTAGTGATATTGTCATGGTTTAACTTTGTTTAACTTTATCAACTTTAGACATCAAATTCCGTCGGATAAACCTGTTGAGTCACTTCGCAGGTTTTGATTCACTTGATTCATTGAGATGTGTAATTTGATTCATCACACACATGGACAACAGAAATACTCTGGTAAAACAAAACGTGCTTTAAAAGAGGAAATACATGAGTCTCTTTCTCATTTTCTTATTTCTATTCTTTATTTCTTTCTATTTCACTCACTTATTAAAATAAACGTGATGAATTTACTCAGTGAAACCTGCAGTTACAACTAACTTATTTGTAATAGAATAGAGAGTCGCTTTTCTTATTATTATTATTGCACTGTTATACTTGTGAGCCCAGCAGATACAGAACTCTCGCTTTTCCCCAGAATTACAGGATGTAAAACAGAAACGCACCTCAGACAGGACAGGACGCCAGTTTGTCGTGGAACCTCGGCCCTGTGCAAACCCTGGATCCTGGTGGTGGTGCCACCTGGGGACCTTAATTCATTGTTTTGGTCAGATGATTTATTTATAGAACATGTATAAAACAAAAAGAGTTAAACATATATTTTCTTGGACAAACATGTTGAATTGCACTGCAAGGATGTTTAATTTTATTCCTCATGAGACTCAGATCACTTCAGATCTAACATATTTGTGCATCTGCTGCTAACTGTACTACACTGCACCATTTTGCACCACTACTGTACCTGCTGTTATTGGACAGTTGCACTATCCAGGTACACCTTATATGCTGCTCCTCTAAGAATGATGTATTATTGCACTGCAAAAAGAATTGTGCTGGCCACTTCACACATTGGTTAAATAGTAAATGTTCTCTTTTCTATATAGTTTATGTTTCTATATTTGTTGGTTTGTATTAAGGTGAGAGAGGAACGATGTCTCAGTTCTGCTGTACGTCTTGGACTGTAGTGAACTGACAAATAAAAAAATCTTGAATCTTGATTTGATTTGTATGCAGCATTTTCACGTAACCGTGGGTACTTTACACCGCGCACAACTGTAGAGCAGAAGTATAAGCTCCAGGATTAAATATAGACACACTTTGGGTGTGAGGAGGAACTGCAGACACCGGCGGATTTACATACTCAAACCTGCGGTCCATTCTTTTATTCAGCGTGTGGAAATGTGTGTGTGAATGTTCTTCAGAACCAGCATCAGAAACACAGCAGTTATGAATGAGATCTATAAACGTACAGACGCGCCTGAACAGGATCTCACGAGCGTCTCCTCCTCTACACTGAATAAATGTTATTGTTCCTGTATACAATAATATACAGACGGTGTTTAAAACACCGTCCCGGCGCTGCTGAGCTGCAGAGCGTCGATGTTTATGCTTCAGAAAGATCTGAAAATCTGATTTCTTTTGTAGGTTTGTGCTTTTGCTTCTGCATGCTGCTAGTCTAGCACCTGCACTCTTTTATTACAAGCCTACTGTTCCTCTCCAGGTTACTGAAGCAGGACGGAGGTTCCTGATGAGTCTGGTTCCTCTCTGTGTTTCCTCCTGTAATATTAAGGGGGTTTTTCTTGCCACTGTCGCCTCAATGCAGGGTAGTTGTAGCTTAGCGGTTATGGTACTGGAATAGTAATCAGAAGGTTGCCGGTTCAAGCTCCAACACTGCCAGGTTGCCACTGTTGGGCCCTTGAGCAAGGCCCTTATCCTTCAATTGCTTAGACTGTACATCGTCACAGTACTGTAAGTCGCTTTGGATAAAAGCGTCCCGCTAAATGCTGTAAATGTAAACGTCAGTGGGGGTTTTTTGGGTCTGTCGGTCCTGGATTCTGTTAAGCTGCTTTGAGACGATGGGTCTGTGTAAATACCTATCGACCCGCCCTGCTCCCCACTACCTACCTGATCAGCTCCTCAGTAGAGAGGATTCTAATCAGACCTGGAGTCATAATCAGATTATTCAGATGCTCTACTTATACAGCGACAGAGTTTTAGCTTACTAAGCTAACACAGTTAGCATCAGGCCATTCAAACCCGCTAGCACGCCGGCTAACGTCTCCCTCTGTGTACCGAAAACGCTTCAACTCTCCCTGACGCCCCGATGTACAAATAAACCCACACTGGTATAATTACACCTTTATACAGATTACACATCAATGAGGATTTATTTACATGTGAAAGGAACTCTGTTGGTTGCTCCGCTTTATGATCGTCCGCCATGTTTGTAGTTTTAGTGAGAGAAGTCGTGCCGCACTGAATGCTGGGATGGATCTTCAGTGCTGAGGAGGCGCCGGACGCTCCCTCGTTATTCAGTCAGATCATCACTCAGAATGAAGAACCTCAGTAGGAGCATTTTAAGGGAGCTAAGGATTTAGACACGCCCTCTTCTCGGGAGTGGAGGATGATGGGAAATGTGTCTGTGTATAGAGAGAGCTAGGGTTTAACACAGACCCGGTGTCTGTTGTAAAAATGCCGTACAAATAAATTTGACTTGCTGCCTCAGCATCGTCTTGCTGAAACGAGTGGAGACGTCGACGGCGTTCCTGGACCTTGTTGATGTGAGACTCAGATGTTTTTGTTCTTTGTGCTGTTACTAAACCCTGTAGAAAACACTCCTGTTTTATGTGCACCAAAGCCCAAGACCGTTACCGTCCCAATTTTTGGGGGGAGATTTTATATATATATATATATATATATATATTACAACTATATATGAAGCCATTAAAATCGTATCACGTTTGTGTGACCTCCCTTTGTGAGGTCGTGTTAGATTAAGTGAGTGATATTGCAGCTTCATTTATCAGGTTATTAAGAACCTGTGACTCTATATTTAGCAGAACCAGTAGAAGGTGGAGGCGTCCCCGCCGCGCCCCTCCTGCAGGACCTCATGTCCTAAATTAGGAAGTTAATTTGAGGAGATCTGTGAGGAGATGATGGTTCAGTACAGGAGCTTCTGTCTCTGTTATCTTTCTGGATGGAGGATGAATGAGGAGCAGCTCAAACGTCTTGATTTGAGTGACTGAATGGATGAAACACAGTTGAAGATCTTTCATGAGTTCTGATGGATTAAAATACACAAACTGTACATCTAATATTTAGCCAAAAGTATGTGGACGCCTGATCAAAAGCTAATCAGAAAATCCAGTTTCAAAACGCCTCCACTTTCCAGTTCTGCTGGAATGGCGTTCCTCAAGATTTTGGAGAGGCTCGAAGTCCTGAGATGGCTGAGATTGGCGCCCCATCTAGGGAGTTTCTGCCCTGCACCCAGTGTTCTCCAGTGGCACATGACCCACCACAACCCTGACCAGGATAAAGTGCTCACTAAAAATGAAATCAAATCAGTTGTAGCCTAGTGGGTACTGGACTAGTAATCGAAAGGTTACTGGTTCAAGCCCCACCACTGCCAGGTTGCCACTGTTGGGCCCTTGAGCAAGGCCCATAATCCCCAGTTGCTTAGACTGTATACTGACACAGTGACTCGTACACTTTATGGCCAAAAGTATTCGGACACCTGACCGTGAGCTTGTTGGACCTCTTCTGAGAAGCTTCTCACTTTGGAGTGTGTCTGTGTGTGGGAATTTGTGCCCATTCAGTCAGAGTAAGTCTCAGTAGGTGTTCCGGTTCATCCCAGAGCTGTTGACTGAGGCTGAGGTCTGTCAGAGCTCTGTACAGGACGCTGGAGTTTTTCTGCTGGAACAGGAAAGGACCTTCCCTAAACTGTTGCTGCAAAGGTGGAAGCATGTTTCCTTATGTTATAAAATTGATTTATTACACACGTTAGTAACTGTCCCAATACTTTTGTCCCTGTAGTGTAGATGGAACTGGAAGGTCTGGTTTGGATTGGTCTGGATTCAGAAGCTCTGTAATAATGAGGTCCTACAGAACTGGGCGTATCATCTCTCTCCAGCTGTGGCTCCTCCACATCTGGGGGCCACACCGCTGCTGTTACTGAATGATTTACACTCGCTAAATAAATCACGCTGATCCTGATTAGCATGGCAGAAGATCAGCTGGTGAGATACAGCAGGTTCTGCTCCATCATCTGCAGGACCAATAAAATAAGGACAGTAAATGTTTCAGGGTTCCTGGAGCTCTAATCTCAGCAGGGCTTTTCTCCTCTCGTCCCGATCTTCTCCTGTCCTGATCTTCTCCTGTCCTGATCTTCTCCTGTCCTGATCTTCTCTCGTCCTGATCTTCTCTCATCTGTCCTCTGCTGGATTTAGTAACTGGGTCGTTGTGCTTTTGCTGGAGGCTCCTCCAGTTTAGACCTGATTCTTCAGCCCAACCTTCCTCGTCCCTGAACCATGTGTGGTATTAAGGTTCTTCAGTCCTGGAGGAGAGTAAATCAGGGTAGGGCTTGAGGAGAAGTGCTGGACGTTTGAAGGGTGAATGAACTTCTCTGGTTAGCTTTATGCAGCAGATACCAGTTTAAATGAATTTCTTTACCATCATGATGCTATAAATGAGGACATGGAAGCTGCTGAGATGTTCTGGATGGATCTTCATCCTCTTTTCTCTGTGTGGAGACGTGACTGTTCACTAATGGAGATGAATCGGGGGAGTACGAGTGGCGCGGCGCCCCGTGGCAGGTTCACGCTGAGTGTCATGTGAGGACAGTTCCTGTGTCCTGTATGTAAACGGGAGGTTTATGTAAAGCAGAAGCAGGAGGGCCACGCCCGGAGGAAGCAGCGCTGCAACAACCAACCCCAAAATACCCCCCCCCCCCCCACCCCCACTGCACGGCAATGCTAGTGGAATAGCACGTACAGATGCGTCACGGTATTACAGGTACTGGTACTGATACTGGTACAGATATAGATACTGGTACTGATACTGGTACTGGTACAGATATAGATACTGGTACAGATACTGGTACAGATATAGATACTGGTACTGCTATAGATACTGGTACTGATACTGGTACTGGTACAGATATAGATACAGGTACTGGTACAGGTACAGATACTGGTACTGGTACAGGAAGAGATACTGGTACAGGTACTGGTACATCAGAGGAGAGGATGAGCATTCGGACATTTGGATAAAATTCTTCATTTAAAAACAAACCAAACCAGCGTAAGAGTAAAAATGGCAGCGGTTATGTGTGTGACGAAAGTATGTGGACACCTGATCATGAGCTTGTTGGACATCAAATTCCAAAACCATATACATTACATTACTAGTATGGAGCAGTAATAATAAGCAGTAATAATAAGCAGTAATAATAAGCAGTAGTGTTTATAAGTGATTCTTATAAACAATATTTACAGATATATAAGTATAAATATAGAAATAAAGATATAGTTATAGGTATGAATATATACAATAGAAGCTATACTATACATTGTTGTATATATTTATAGGGATAAATATTATATATAATAATATAGTATCAGATATAGGTATAAATGAGTATAATAATAATAGTAATTGCCATGGTCACAGTAAGCCCCGCCCCTAACATGTATTTTGTAAATATGAAGATCAGGTTGTGGCAGGGTAAAATATCCAGCTGCTCCCCAAACAGCTGGATTTAGGTCAGAGCTTGAATTATGTATAGAGGAGAGGTCAGGGGTAAAGGAACCGGGGGAGCGCTCGTTTATTTATTTTTAATGATTAAATTATTTCTATTTTTATTTTAGCACCTTAGTTCATCCGCCTTTCCTATAGTAATGTCCACACTGCTCTTAGCCAATCAGAACTCACCATACTGGATGTAAATAATCAATATTCTGGAACAGGAGAGGACAGTCAGAAGCACGTCACTTTCTTTACATGATTGATTTATTACACCTGTTTGGATTTGATAATTAAAAGTGGTGTCCCAATACTTTTGTCCCTGTAGTGTACTTCTGTAGGTTGTAGTAGTGGTGTAAACGCGAGATGTCCACACGGGGGCAGCAAAGGAAAACATTCCCTCTGTACAGCTGAAGAAGAGCCGCCCGGGCGGTTCTGTAACGTTAAATAAATGTTGTGCTGATGTAAACACGAGCTCGTCTGCTCTCAGCGCCGCGGCACCGCCAAAACGTTCCCGCCGCCAGCAACCTGAAATAAACCAGCGGCCGCACACTGGGGTACACCGAGACACACCGAGACACACTGGGGTACACCGAGACACACCGAGACACACTGGGGTACACCGGGACACACTGAGACACACTGGGGTACACCGGGACACACCGAGACACACTGAGACACACTGGGGTACACTGGGACACACTGGGACACACTGGGGTACACCGAGACACACTGAGACACACTGGGGTACACCGGGACACACTGGGACACACTGGGGTACACCGGGACACACTGGGACACACTGGGGTACACCGGGACACACTGGGGTACACCGAGACACACTGAGACACACTGGGGTACACCGAGACACACTGAGACACACTGGGGTACACCGGGACACACTGAGACACACTGGGGTACACTGGGACACACTGGGGTACACTGGGACACACTGGGGTACACTGGGACACACTGGGACACACTGGGGTACACCGGGACACACTGGGACACACTGGGACACTCTGGAACACGCCAGGACACACTGGGGTACACTAGGACACACTGGGAACATACCAGGACACACTGAGACACACTGGGACACACCAGGACATGCTGGAACACACTGAGACACACTGGGGTACACCGGGACACTCTGGGACACACCAGGACATGCTGGAACACACCGGGACACACTGGAACACACTGAGACACACTGGGACACACTGGGATGGTCCTTCTACATCTGAGCTCAAACCCTCAGACCTCCATTCTAGTTTCAAATAAACTGCTCAGCCACTCCCGCTGTGTCCTGATACTTTTACTCCATTCATGTGTCCCAATACTTTTGAACATGTTTCGTACAACAACCAGTTTGAGGTGTCGACTCGGCCTCCAGATTCCCCAGATCTCAATCCAGTCCAGCATCTGTGGGACGTGCTGGACAAACAAGTCCGATCCATGGAGGCCCCACCTCACAACTTACAGGAGATAAAGGATCTGCTGCTGAGCTCCTGGTGCCAGATACCACAGCACACCTTCAGGGGTCTAGTGGAGTCCAGGCCTCGACGGGTCAGGGGGACCAACACAATATTACGAAGGTGGTCATAATGTTATGCCTTATCGGTGTATATATACGTATATATACAGTGTATCACAAAAGTGAGTACACCCCTCACATTTCTGCAAATATTTCAATATATCTTTTCATGGGACAACACTATAGAAATAAAACTTGGATATAACTTAGAGTAGTCAGT
Source organism: Trichomycterus rosablanca (assembly GCF_030014385.1). Lineage (NCBI taxonomy): Eukaryota > Metazoa > Chordata > Actinopteri > Siluriformes > Trichomycteridae > Trichomycterus > Trichomycterus rosablanca. The sequence goes on along the minus strand of NW_026947106.1, from coordinate 10,915 downwards.
GTACAACTTGTATAGCAGTGTAGATTTACTGTCTTCTGAAAATAACTCAACACACAGCCATTAATGTCTAAATAGCTGCAACATAAGTGAGTACACCCCACAGTGAACATGTCCAAATTGTGCCCAAAGTGTCAATAGTTTGTGTGAGCACCATTATTATCCAGCACTGCCTTAACCCTCCTGGGCATGGAATTCACCAGATCTGCACAGGTTGCTACTGGAATCCTCTTCCACTCCTCCATGATGGCATCACGGAGCTGGTGGATGTTAGACACCTTGAACTCCTCCACCTTCCACTTGAGGATGCGCCACAGGTGCTCAATTGGGTTTAGTCCATCACCTTTACCTTCAGCTTCCTCAGCAAGGCAGTTGTCATCTTGGAGGTTGTGTTTTGGGTCGTTATCCTGTTGGAAAACTGCCATGAGGCCCAGTTTTCGAAGGGAGGGGATCATGCTCTGTTTCAGAATGTCACAGTACATGTTGGAATTCATGTTTCCCTCAATGAACCGCAGCTCCCCAGTGCCAGCAACACTCATGCAGCCCAAGACCATGATGCTACCACCACCATGCTTGACTGTAGGCAAGATACAGTTGTCTTGGTACTTCTCACCAGGGCGCCGCCACACATGCTGGACACCATCTGAGCCAAACAAGTTTATCTTGGTCTCGTCAGACCACAGGGCATTCCAGTAATCCATGTTCTTGGACTGCTTGTCTTCAGCAAACTGTTTGCGGGCTTTCTTGTGCGTCAGCTTCCTTCTGGGATGACGACCATTCAGACCGAGTTGATGCAGTGTGCGGTGTATGGTCTGAGCACTGACAGGCTGACCTCCCACGTCTTCAACCTCTGCAGCAATGCTGGCAGCACTCATGTGTCTATTTTTTAAAGCCAACCTCTGGATATGACGCCGAACACGTGGACTCAACTTCTTTGGTCGACCCTGGCGAAGCCTGTTCCGAGTGGAACCTGTCCTGGAAAACCGCTGTATGACCTTGGCCACCGTGCTGTAGCTCAGTTTCAGGGTGTTAGCAATCTTCTTATAGCCCAGGCCATCTTTGTGGAGAGCAACAATTCTATTTCTCACATCCTCAGAGAGTTCTATGCCATGAGGTGCCATGTTGAATATCCAGTGGCCAGTATGAGAGAATTGTACCCAAAACACCAAATTTAACAGCCCTGCTCCCCATTTACACTGGGACCTTGACACATGACACCAGGGAGGGACGACGACACATTTGGGCACAATTTGGACATGTTCACTGTGGGGTGTACTCACTTATGTTGCAGCTATTTAGACATTAATGGCTGTGTGTTGAGTTATTTTCAGAAGACAGTAAATCTACACTGCTATACAAGCTGTACACTGACTACTCTAAGTTATATCCAAGTTTCATGTCTATAGTGTTGTCCCATAAAAAGATTTAATGAAATATTTGCAGAAATGTGAGGGGTGTACTCACTTTTGTGATACACTGTATATATGTATATATGTCGGCCGCTGTTGAAGGGTAACGAGGTGTTCCACAGTAATCAGAGCTCCAGTAGAGATCAGGTACGTGTGGGAGGAACCTTCAACCTTCTCCACGTGCACCTGAGCTGGTCTCCAGCGTTTGGTTTAGCGTGTAGCATCGTTCCTGACCCTCCACCAGCTGCCCTCAAACCTTCATCACGTCCACACACCCACACAGGAAACACTAACTGTACACACACACACACACACACACACACACACACTCTCTCACACACACACACACACACCCACACAGGAAACACTAACTCTACACACACACACACACAGAGGAAACACCAGGACTTCCTGAGGATCATCACACGCTAAACACACACTCACTCTACACACCCACACACGCTCTACACACACGCTTAATACAACACACACACACTCTACACACACACACACACTCACACACAACACACACTCACTCTACACACCCACACACGCTCTACACACACGCTTAATACAACACACACACACTCTACACACACACACACACACTCACACACAACACACACTCACTCTACACACCCACACACGCTCTACACACACGCTTAATACAACACACACACACTCTACACACACACACACACACTCACACACAACACACACTCACTCTACACACCCACACACGCTCTACACACACGCTTAATACAACACACACACACTCTACACACACACACACACACTCACACACAACACACACTCACTCTACACACCCACACACGCTCTACACACACGCTTAATACAACACACACACACTCTACACACACACACACACACACAACACACACTCACTCTACACACCCACACACGCTCTACACACACGCTTAATACAACACACTCTACACACACACACACACACACAACACACACTCACTCTACACACCCACACACGCTCTACACACACGCTTAATACAACACACACACACTCTACACACACACAACACACACTCACACACACACACACACACACACACACACACACACACAGAGGAAACACCAGGACTTCCTGAGGATCATCACACGCTAAACACACACTCACTCTACACACCCACACACACACACACACACACACTCACTCTACACACCCACACACGCTCTACACACACGCTAAACACACACACACTCTACACACACACACACACACACAACACACTCACTCTACACACCCACACACGCTCTACACACACGCTTAATACAACACACACACACTCTACACATACACAACACACACTCACACACACACACACACACACACACACAGAGGAAACACCAGGACTTCCTGAGGATCATCACACGCTAAACACACACTCACTCTACACACCCACACACACACACACACACACACAACACACTCACTCTACACACCCACACACGCTCTACACACACGCTTAATACAACACACACACACTCTACACACACACTCACACACAACACACACTCACTCTACACACCCACACACGCTCTACACACACGCTTAATACAACACACACACACTCTACACACACACACACACACTCACACACAACACACACTCACTCTACACACCCACACACGCTCTACACACACGCTTAATACAACACACACACACTCTACACACACACACACACACTCACACACAACACACACTCACTCTACACACCCACACACGCTCTACACACACGCTTAATACAACACACACACACTCTACACACACACACACACAACACACACTCTACACACCCACACACGCGTCCTGTCCAGAGTGCTCCTGCCTTACATTCAACGTTTTACAGTGGAACCGGACCCTCTGCATCCCTGACCAGCATAAAGCGGATGATTAAAACAAAGTGAATCACACATTTATATATGATACATGATCAAAAGTATTAGGACACCCGACCATGAGCTTGTTGTTACGCCCCATTCCAAAACCATCAGCAGTGATGTTGAATCGCTCCCTGAGTGTCTGTGGGGATTTGTGCCCATTCAGTCAGTAGAGTCAGTGAGGAGAGGAGAAGGTCCGGCTCACCTGGCAGTCGGAGTCTAATTCATCCCAAAAAAAAAAATAGACTTACAGTCTAAGCAATTGAGGGTTAAGGGCCTTGCTCAAGGGCCCAACAGTGGCAACCTGGCAGTGGTGAGGCTTGAACCAGTGACCTTAAGCTTACTAGTCCAGTACCTTAACCACTAGTCGTGTTCAGTGTTCAGGATTCTGTGTAGAGGAACCAGAGCTCCTTTGTACACGACTAGTCCAACCAGGTCATTATCATGCTGAAAGAGAGAGGGGACTTCCCCAAACTGTTTCCACAATGTTAAAAGTGTAGCATTTACTATACAGAGATTTAGAGAGGGGCGTCCACATACTTTTGGCTATACAGTGAATGTTTTACTGGTCGGTCTGGATCTTTTTTTAGTTTATTTATTGGGTCACTTTGATTTTTTTCTACTATGAGAAGAACCAAAAACAAAGTCTTTACCCCCCCCCCCCCCCCCCCTTACATTTGAATAGGATGCCGGTAGGTGGATTGGCTGCAGCACCTTCTCCTTTAGGAACCTTGAATGATTGTTATTATTATAATGAAGATGAAAGGTCTGAGAGAAAAGCTGCAGCTATAAAGAGCTTCAGTTCAGACGGGACAATATTCGGGTTTTCCCCGTCTCTACCCCCCGCCGCCCCCCCACCCCCCGTATCTGTCAGATCTCTGAAATCTAATCCAGGTATTAGACGCCGAGCGAGGCCTCTGATTGGTTCCCTCACTAATGGACTCAGATCAGGTGTCTCAGGTATCCAGGGCTTTGAAATCAGGACTCGGATCAAACAGACGCTTTTCTCTTATCAGCTCCATTCAACACCGCACACAGCTAAAGTAAGTGAACCCCCCCCTCCCCCGCCCAGGTCTACCTGCCGAGGTCGAGCGTTTGAGCCACACCCACACATGCCGACGCCCACAACAGGTGGATAAAGATTATATAGAATTAGATTGTGTTACATTCGTGGGAACCGTTTTGAGACGCGCTTCCATCCAAACCACGCGGTTCTCTTCATAAACACAGTGTAGAAGATCCTGCACTGATCAGCTGGGTTACGGTGCTGGACTACTAATCAGAAGGTCGCTGGTTCAAGCCCAGTCACCGCCAAGTTGCCACTGTTGGGCCCCTGAGCAAGGCCCTTAATCCTTTTGCTTTGGATAAGTGTTGCTGAATGCCACAAATATAATGATGAACTGATTCAGATCAAGTGGTTTAGATTATTGAATGATTCAGATGAAGTGATTCAGATAGAGCAATGATTCAGATTACTGAGTGATTCAGATGAACTGATCCAGATTACTGAGCGATTCAGATGAATTCAGATCATGTAGTGATTCAGACAGAGCAATTTATTACTGAGTGATTCAGAAGAACTGATTCAGATGAACTGATTCAGATGAAGTGATTCATTGAGGATATAAGCACTCCAGAGTTCCAGGATGTAAAAGATCCTCCTGACAAACATTTCCCGCTAATTTTGGAGCAGCTCCTCTGTTTATAGTGACGGGGCGTAAACGCGCCTCTAATCGTTCTCATGTGTTTATCTAACCCGGCCAGAGCTAAACACCAGAGAACAGTGAGGATATACAATCACTGACTGTCAGATTATTACTGGAAACCAATAATCTGGGGGAGGGGGGGGGGGGGGGACACACACCCGTCCCCCGAATCACATCCTGAACCTGCTTCTGTTTACTAACTGGAATTAACCTAATGAAGCCTGGTAGATGATCACCATCTAATGAAGCCTGGTAGATGATCACCACCTAATGAAGCCTGGTAGATGATCACCACCTAATAAAGCCTGGTAGATGATCACCACCTAATGAAGCCTGGTAGATGATCACCACCTAATGAAGCCTGGTAGATGATCACCACCTAATGAAGCCTGGTAGATGATCACCTAATGAAGCCTGGTAGATGATCACCTAATGAAGCCTGGTAGATGATCACCTAATGAAGCCTGGTAGATGATCACCACCTAAGGAAGCCTGGTAGATGATCACCATCTAATGAAGCCTGGTAGATGATCACCACCTAATGAAGCCTGGTAGATGATTACCTAATGAAGCCTGGTAGATGATCACCTAATGAAGCCTGGTAGATGATCACCTAATGAAGCCTGGTAGATGATCACCTAATGAAGCCTGGTAGATGATCACCACCTAAGGAAGCCTGGTAGATGATCACCACCTAATGAAGCCTGGTAGATGATTACCTAATGAAGCCTGGTAGATGATCACCTAATGAAGCCTGGTAGATGATCACCACCTAAGGAAGCCTGGTAGATGATCACCATCTAATGAAGCCTGGTAGATGATGACCAAACGAAGCCTGGTAGACGGTGAAATGAACCTTGTGCTCAAAACAATCTCCATAAAGATCCGGTCAGGCAGACTTTGATGTGGAGGAACTTCAGAATTGTTCTTCTGGCTCAGTAGGTCAAATCTGGGAATGAAACCCAGGACCTTCTGGCGGTGAGGTGACACAGCGCTCCCCAACGTTTTATGAGTGTTTGTACTTTTCACTGGAGTGAAGAACCTGTGAACTCTTGATGTTCTCAGATGGCTTCATCACGTGTTGCTAATTCCTGGTGTTTATTCACTCAGCTCTGGAACGTCGGGCTGAGAAGATGCAGCAGATCCGTTTATACAACAAACCCAGATCAGATCCAGACTATCAGATGTCAGGTTCTGATGGGAAGCAGATGAGATGGATCATCCCGTCGGTGCTGGTGTTTAGAGTTCCATCAGTTCTTCATCCACACTCAGGACTGTAGAGAAGAAAGATCTGGATCTCCATCCTGTGATGTGGTTTGGACCGGTGCGGCCGTTTCTCACAGACGTTTATAGCTGCTGTCAAACAGAACTCACATCATGAGAGAACTTCACATCCCTGCAGGATCAAAGCAGAACCTCCTGTGGTCCACCATCGGCCAAGAGCCTGGTTCTTCTCATGAGTCAACAAGAGCAAAGATCTGCCACGTTCTCATGAAGATACCAACCGGACTGGAACGCCAAGCAACCAGCGACACCACAAAGCTTTTATCTGACATGTAGGCAGGACCATACCTTCATCAGAAAGGTTCCTTCTTTCATCAGAAAGGTTCCTTCTTTCATCAGAAAGGTTTTTTCTTTTATCAGAAAGGTTCCTACCTCCATCAGAAAGGTTCCTTCTTTCAACAGAAAGGTTCCTACCTTCATCTGAAAGGTTCTTACCTTCATCAGAAAGGTTCCTACCTTCATCAGAAAGGTTCCTACCTTCATCAGAAAGGTTCCTAATTTCATCAGAAAGGTTCCTACCTTCATCAGAAAGGTTCCTACCTTCATCTGAAAGGTTCCTACCTTCATCAGAAAGGTTCCTATCTTTAACAATGCTAAGTTTTGCTTATTGAAGAATCCTTAAAAGTTCTCAAAATCTTCTACACATTTCGAGGATTTCAGTCAGAAGATCAGCTGAACCATGTGCATCACGATGCTCCCACCACCGTACTTCACTGTAGGCTTGGTGTAGCTGTAGCTCATTGCAATTCTGATTCAGATCTGAGGAACCAGTTTGATGTTTGATGAGAACCTAATGAAGCACGAAGAACGAAGAAGAACGAAGGAACTGGAGAAGATCTTCAGACGTAGAACGTTCCAGACTTCTGCTCCCAGATCTTCTCTGTGGTTATTTATGGATGTGAACAAGCAGGACAAGCAGGTGTTGGCCAAGACCAAGACTTTCCAGAGACCTTAAACAGGAAGGAAGACAAACTAATGGATCCTCCACCAAGCCTGGAAGAACTGAAGGTGGAAGATGAAGAGCACGGCCAGCAACAAGATGAACAGATGCAATCAGAGGTCAGGACGTTCTGGAGAAAAACCTTCCACGTGGTCTCCAGGAGTCAGAGTCCATTTGATGGTGCGTAGTAATAATGAGCTTCACTTATGAGGAACATTTACAGAGGAGCTCCAGAAGATCTGGCTTGTTGCACTAGCAAACCGTCTCTGAGATCTTGGGTTTGAATCTCAGAGGTGCTATAGGCTGGCCGGGCGTCCACACAGACACGATCGGTTACGTCTCAGCTGGTTGAGGCTCTGCGATGGATTGGCGCCCAATCAGAGCAGAGCTTCGGCCAGTTGAAGTTCAAACCAGAAGCTTCAAACGCTGGTGTCCATTCTTTTATAAACCATTAACATTCAGTTCCTCCGAGTTTTAAATCATGAAGTTCCGAACTGCACCGTCCAGCACAAACACACTCCAGAAGATCCTGAGCTCCACCCCGGTAAACACACTCGGCATGATGTGGAATGTTGACTGTGAGCCAGGGCGTCTGGTCCAACGTTACTGCCTGAGCTCACGAACGTTTACTTCATAATAACGTCCACGCATTTCAAACGGGGCGTCCCAAAAGCTCATGATGACGTGTCCACCTGACATTGTCTTGGTGGAACAAGCAAGGACGAGTCGGCTGCATTTCTGGATGTTGTTGGTTTTCGGGTTCTGGCTGCTGTTGGGCCCTTGAGCGAGGCCCTCAACCCTCAATTGCTTAGACAATATACTGCTTTGGATAAAAGGCGTCTACTAACTGCTGTAAATGTAAACGTGTTTGTAGATGCAGTGGTGAGCCGTGTTTACTGACCAGGGTTTTCTGAAGCGCTCCAGAGTCCATGTGAGAGAAACGGAGCAAAACCCTGAGTGATTAACATCGATGTGTTGAGTAATGACGTCAAAAGTCAATTACAGATGAGGAGAGGGATGCTCCCACCACCACGCTTCACAGGTATTATTTAGGTGGTGGATGATTCTTAGCACTGCAGTGACACTGACATGGTGGTGGTGTGTTAGTGTGTGTTGTGCTGGTCCGTGTGGTCCATGTGGTCCGTGGGCGGCGTCCTGTGACCACTGATGAAGGTCTAGAAGATGAGCGACTCAAACAGCAGCAATAGATGAGCGATCGTCTCTGACTTTACATCTACAAGGAGGACCGACTAGGTAGGAGTGTCTAATAGAGTGGACAGTGAGTGGACACGGTATTTAAAAACTCCAGCAGCGCTGCTGTGTCTGATCCACTCATACCAGCACAACACACACTAACACACCAGCACCATGTCAGTGTCACTGCAGTGCTGAGAATCATCCACCACCTAAATAATACCTGCTCTGTGGGGGTCCTGTGGGGGTCCTGACCACTGAAGAACAGCATGAAAGGGGGTAACAAAGCATGTAGAGAAACAGATGGACTACAGTCAGTAATTGTAGAACTACAAAGTGCTTCTATATGGTAAGTGGAGCTGATAACATGGACAGTGAGTGTAGAAACATGGAGGTGGTTATAATGTTATGGCTGATCAGTATAAATCTGAATGGTGTTTGTTGGCGTATGGAGTTCAGATCAGAACAGGAAGTGGTCGTAGCCCCCCGGCTCAGTTCTTGGCGTTGGCGTGAGTGTCTGAGCGTCTGATGATCTGGTGTTCAGCTCTGGTTCTGATTTCTGGTTTTGGGTTTCAGATGTTGGTCCTGCTCATCAGTGGGTATAATCAGACCCGGGGGAGGGGGGGTGGTTGGGGTTCTGATTCAGCCCCCCCGGTGTGATTAGTCCTGAATAGGGACGGCGGAGGGTTTGAGCTCCAGCGTTCCTCCTCCTGCTCCTCGTTCCTCTGATCTGATGTTGATTGTGGATCAGCGAGACCCTCGGAGCTCCTGCACATGTAAACAGTTTAGTGATTACATCGGGGCTTTAGGTCCAGGATGGGGGTCGGGGGTATGGGGGGGGTCGGGGGTATGGGGGGGTCGGGGTGGGTGGTATTAGGTCTGGTGTTTCTGGCAGGAATTGTAGAGTTTCACTGGAACAAGAAATCAGATTTTAGCTCAATATTAAACCAGATACATCATCATTTTATTATTATTATTATTATTATTATTTATTTTATATTATTATTATAACTATTAGTACAACAATTATTATTAATTACACTATTATTACAAATAATAATAATAATATTATTGCTATTAATATATTTATTTATTTGTAGGACTGTCGGACTGTCGGACTGTAGGACTGTAGAACTGTAGGACTAGAACTGTCGGACTGTAGGACTGTAGAACTGTAGGACTGTAGAACTGTCGGACTGTAGAACTGTAGGACTGTAGAACTGTCGGACTGTAGGACTGTAGGACTGTAGAACTGTAGGACTGTAGAACTGTCGGACTGTAGGACTGTAGAACTGTCGGACTGTAGGACTGTAGGACTGTAGAACTGTCGGACTGTAGGACTGTAGAACTGTCGGACTGTAGAACTGTAGGACTGTAGAACTGTAGGACTGTCGGACTGTAGGACTGTAGAACTGTCGGACTGTAGAACTGTCGGACTGTAGGACTGTAGAACTGTAGGACTGTCGGACTGTAGAACTGTAGGACTGTAGAACTGTATGACTGTAGAACTGTAGGACTGTAGAACTGTAGGACTGTCGGATTGTAGGACTGTAGAACTGTAGACCTGCAGGACTGTCGGATTGTAAGACTGTAGAACTGTAGGACTGTAGAACTGTAGGACTGTCGGATTGTAGGACTGTAGAACTGTAGGACTGTAGGACTGTCGGATTGTAGGACTGTAGAACTGTAGGACTGTAGGACTGTAAGACTGTAGAACTGTAGAACTGTAAGACTGTAGAACTGTAGGACTGTAGAACTGTAGAACTGTAGGACTGTCGGATTGTAGGACTGTAGAACTGTAGGACTGTAGGATTGTAGGACTGTAGAACTGTAGGACTGTAGGACTGTAAGACTGTAGAACTGTAGGACTGTAGGACTGTAAGACTGTAGAACTGTAGAACTGTAAAACTGTAGAACTGTAGGACTGTAGAACTGTAGAACTGTCGGATTGTAGGACTGTAGAACTGTAGAACTGTAGGACTGTCGGATTGTAGGACTGTAGAACTGTAGAACTGTAGGACTGTAAGACTGTAGAACTGTAGAACTGTAGAACTGTAAGACTGTAGAACTGTAGGACTGTAGAACTGTAGAACTGTAGGACTGTCGGATTGTAGAACTGTAGGACTGTCGGATTGTAGGACTGTAGAACTGTAGAACTGTAGGACTGTCGGATTGTAGGACTGTAGAACTGTATGACTGTAGGACTGTAGGACTGTCGGATTGTAGGACTGTAGAACTGTATGACTGTAGGACTGTCGGATTGTAGGACTGTAGAACTGTAGGACTGTCGGATTGTAGGACTGTAGAACTGTATGACTGTAGGACTGTAGAACTGTAGGACTAGAACTGTCGGACTGTAGGACTGTAGAACTGTAGGACTGTAGAACTGTCGGACTGTAGAACTGTAGGACTGTAGAACTGTCGGACTGTAGGACTGTAGAACTGTAGGACTAGAACTGTCGGACTGT
>NW_026947105.1:0-48128 GCF_030014385.1 Trichomycterus rosablanca | reverse complement strand
AGGTTAGGAACTGCATCTAACCCCAAGCTAACCCCAGACTTACTGAAAGCTGGCACCTGCTGTTTAGGTTAGGAACTGCATCTAACCCCAAGCTAACCCCAGACTTACTGCAAGGTGGCACCTGCTGTTTAGGTTAGGAACTGCATCTAACCCCAAGCTAACCCCAGACTTACTGAAAGCTGGCACCTGCTGTTTAGGTTAGGAACTGCATCTAACCCCACATGAAATTAAGAAACCCAAATGAAAGGGCACATTTTCTGCATAATTGCACAGCTTGTAACCCTTGTAACCAATCATGGCTACATCTCTGTAGCAAGCTTTAGGAGCTGAGAAATCGATCCAAGTTTGAATTAGGGCCTGTTTATGTAGCTGCAGACAGTTCTCTTGTCCTTTATGTTCCACGTTTCCTTAATCTTAACCATCACCTAATCCCTAATTACTCTAACCCCAACCTCAATAAACCTAATCTTAACCATCACCTAATCCCTAATTACTCTAACCCCAACCTCAATAAACCTAATCTTAACCATAACCTCATTCCTAATTATTCCAACCCCAACCTCAATAAGCCTAATCTTAACCATAACCGAATCCCTAATTACTCTAACCCCAACCTCAATAGACTCATCTCAACGATGACCTTACCCCAATTATTTACCATGACCCAACCCCTAATTACTCTAACCCTAAGCTTAATAAACCTAATTTCAACCCAATTCCCAATTATTCCAACCCCAACCACAATAAACTCCATTTCAACCATAACCCAACTCCCAATTATTCTAACCCTAATCCTAATAAACCTTCCAACTAGAACCTAACCTTCATTTACACTGTCCCCAATCACAATAAATGAAATTTCAATTATAGTTCAGTCCATAATTATATCAACTCTAACCTTAATAAACCTAATTACAACTTCAACCCAATTTCCAAGTACTTTAAATTCAATACACTGAAGCTCTACTACAACCTAATCTTTGATCATCCTAGCCCTGACCCCAAATAAACTGAATTTTAACCGCAATCTAATCACCCATCATCCTAACCCCAATTTAGATTAAAACTAGACTGACTACAACCCACCCTACCTACAATTAATTCAACTTCGACCTCAATAGATATATTTCTAACCCTGACCTACCTTAACCACCTTGACCATAAATTATACAATATAATTGATTGACCTAAAACATAATTTAAAATGGAAACCCCCAAAATCAATCGATATCCTATGTAATATTAATGAAATAAAAAAGGAATAAGGAAAAAAAGGTTATACCACAAGAGGGACACCTGAGGGCGCCACAGTCAACATGAAGTCCTCGAGGATGTTTGGGTATGGATATGGACGTTTGTGTAATATTTTTTGCCACAAGCAAACCAAGAATACACACCGTAGAGAAGTTTAAAGAGCCAAGCGCGCTGAGAACACGACGGTAAACACTTTACAACATGTGTACATAACTAAACATATACTAACACCTAACTACCAGTTTATTAACAATGAATTAATACATCGACTGATAGTGAGTGCATCATGAATTATTGATGAATTAATGATATGTATACATTAACAAATTAATGAGTGACATATGAATAGACTAGGGTTAAATTGGGCCTATTCGGTGCGTACTCTCTCTTAAGCTGGGAAGCCTCGACTTCCCGGCTTGACGGAATCCTAAGGCACCGCTCATTTTTGATCCTCTGCTGCCATCTTTTGGAATAGTCATGCCACATCACTTAGTATGATTTCAGGTTTTTCAACAGCTCGTATTCCAAAAAATACCAAACCTTGGCTACCTGATAAGTCAGAAGAATGTCAACCGAACTGTTCACATCTTGTTCAATCGATTCAGGTACTTTACTGTTCTGTTCCTTTATTTTTTATTGTTATTTTTTAACATTACACACACTGCCAATTGCCTGTGTGTGTGTGTGTGTGTGTGTGTGTGTGTCTGTGTCTGTGTCTGTGTGTGTGTGTGTGTGTGTGTGTGTCCACGTACTCGGCCCATGAATCTCATTCTGATACCAGGGGTTACCATTCGTGTTCTTGAACGATTATTGCATTTTTGTGCTTATCATATGTTTTGTTTTGTTTTTTTTGTGTGTGTGTTGTGTGTCATAGGTTCGTGGTCTCGTGGATGTGTGGGTCGTGTGCTGCCCACCTCGGCCACGGACGGATCTTCTGCTCCAAGTCTGACTCGGATCATGTCCTGCTGAAATAAATAAATAAAAGGTAGGCAAATAGTTAGACATACACATGGATTGATGGATGCTTTACTGATCCCCAAGGAAATAAAAGTCCCTGTGGTACAATACAACACACATCATTGACATTACAAACCAGCAAAAAGGACATGTTTGAGTTTCAACCAATGGGATTCCAAACATTTGCATACGGCCAATAGGAGAGCAGACATTTGCATACTGCTACCTCCAGCCAATAGGAGAGCAAAGATTAGCATACGTCTCATTTCAATGCCACTAATTTGAATGCCGCCTCTGGTTTTAACTCTTAACCTATGAGCAAAACCCTAACCACGCCCCCAATCCAAGGCCTAACCCCAAGCTAACCCCAGACTTACTGAAAGCTGGCACCTGCTGTTTAGGTTAGGAACTGCATCTAACCCCAAGCTAACCCCAGACTTACTGAAAGCTGGCACCTGCTGTTTAGGTTAGGAACTGCATCTAACCCCAAGCTAACCCCAGACTTACTGAAAGCTGGCACCTGCTGTTTAGGTTAGGAACTGCATCTAACCCCAAGCTAACCCCAGACTTACTGAAAGCTGGCACCTGCTGTTTAGGTTAGGAACTGCATCTAACCCCAAGCTAACCCCAGACTTACTGAAAGCTGGCACCTGCTGTTTAGGTTAGGAACTGCATCTAACCCCACATGAAATTAAGAAACCCAAATGAAAGGGCACATTTTCTGCATAATTGCACAGCTTGTAACCCTTGTAACCAATCATGGCTACATCTCTGTAGCAAGCTTTAGGAGCTGAGAAATCGATCCAAGTTTGAATTAGGGCCTGTTTATGTAGCTGCAGACAGTTCTCTTGTCCTTTATGTTCCACGTTTCCTTAATCTTAACCATCACCTAATCCCTAATTACTCTAACCCCAACCTCAATAAACCTAATCTTAACCATCACCTAATCCCTAATTACTCTAACCCCAACCTCAATAAACCTAATCTTAACCATAACCTCATTCCTAATTATTCCAACCCCAACCTCAATAAGCCTAATCTTAACCATAACCTAATCCCTAATTACTCTAACCCCAACCTCAATAAACCTAATCTTAACCATCACCTAATCCCTAATTACTCTAACCCCAACCTCAATAAACCTAATCTTAACCATCACCTAATCCCTAATTACTCTAACCCCAACCTCAATAAACCTAATCTTAACCATAACCTCATTCCTAATTATTCCAACCCCAACCTCAATAAGCCTAATCTTAACCATAACCTAATCCCTAATTACTCTAACCCCAACCTCAATAGACTCATCTCAACGATGACCTTACCCCAATTATTTACCATAACCCAACCCCTAATTACTCTAACCCTAAGCTTAATAAACCTAATTTCAACCCAATTCCCAATTATTCCAACCCCAACCACAATAAACTCCATTTCAACCATAACCCAACTCCCAATTATTCTAACCCTAATCCTAATAAACCTTCCAACTAGAACCTAACCTTCATTTACACTGTCCCCAATCACAATAAATGAAATTTCAATTATAGTTCAGTCCATAATTATATCAACTCTAACCTTAATAAACCTAATTACAACTTCAACCCAATTTCCAAGTACTTTAAATTCAATACACTGAAGCTCTACTACAACCTAATCTTTGATCATCCTAGCCCTGACCACAAATAAACTGAATTTTAACCGCAATCTAATCACCCATCATCCTAACCCCAATTTAGATTAAAACTAGACTGACTACAACCCACCCTACCTACAATTAATTCAACTTCGACCTCAATAGATATATTTCTAACCCTGACCTACCTTAACCACCTTGACCATAAATTATACAATATAATTGATTGACCTAAAACATAATTTAAAATGGAAACCCCCAAAATAAATCGATATCCTATGTAATATTAATGAAATAAAAAAGGAATAAGGAAAAAAAGGTTATACCACAAGAGGGACACCTGAGGGCGCCACAGTCAACATGAAGTCCTCGAGGATGTTTGGGTATGGATATGGACGTTTGTGTAATATTTTTTGCCACAAGCAAACCAAGAATACACACCGTAGAGAAGTTTAAAGAGCCAAGCGCGCTGAGAACACGACGGTAAACACTTTACAACATGTGTACATAACTAAACATATACTAACACCTAACTACCAGTTTATTAACAATGAATTAATACATCGACTGATAGTGAGTGCATCATGAATTATTGATGAATTAATGATATGTATACATTAACAAATTAATGAGTGACATATGAATAGACTAGGGTTAAATTGGGCCTATTCGGTGCGTACTCTCTCTTAAGCTGGGAAGCCTCGACTTCCCGGCTTGACGGAATCCTAAGGCACCGCTCATTTTTGATCCTCTGCTGCCATCTTTTGGAATAGTCATGCCACATCACTTAGTATGATTTCAGGTTTTTCAACAGCTCGTATTCCAAAAAATACCAAACCTTGGCTACCTGATAAGTCAGAAGAATGTCAACCGAACTGTTCACATCTTGTTCAATCGATTCAGGTACTTTACTGTTCTGTTCCTTTATTTTTTATTGTTATTTTTTAACATTACACACACTGCCAATTGCCTGTGTGTGTGTGTGTGTGTGTGTGTGTGTGTGTGTGTGTGTGTCTGTGTCTGTGTCTGTGTGTGTGTGTGTGTGTGTGTGTGTCCACGTACTCGGCCCATGAATCTCATTCTGATACCAGGGGTTACCATTCGTGTTCTTGAACGATTATTGCATTTTTGTGCTTATCATATGTTTTGTTTTGTTTTTTTTGTGTGTGTGTTGTGTGTCATAGGTTCGTGGTCTCGTGGATGTGTGGGTCGTGTGCTGCCCACCTCGGCCACGGACGGATCTTCTGCTCCAAGTCTGACTCGGATCATGTCCTGCTGAAATAAATAAATAAAAGGTAGGCAAATAGTTAGACATACACATGGATTGATGGATGCTTTACTGATCCCCAAGGAAATAAAAGTCCCTGTGGTACAATACAACACACATCATTGACATTACAAACCAGCAAAAAGGACATGTTTGAGTTTCAACCAATGGGATTCCAAACATTTGCATACGGCCAATAGGAGAGCAGACATTTGCATACTGCTACCTCCAGCCAATAGGAGAGCAAAGATTAGCATACGTCTCATTTCAATGCCACTAATTTGAATGCCGCCTCTGGTTTTAACTCTTAACCTATGAGCAAAACCCTAACCACGCCCCCAATCCAAGGCCTAACCCCAAGCTAACCCCAGACTTACTGAAAGCTGGCACCTGCTGTTTAGGTTAGGAACTGCATCTAACCCCAAGCTAACCCCAGACTTACTGAAAGCTGGCACCTGCTGTTTAGGTTAGGAACTGCATCTAACCCCAAGCTAACCCCAGACTTACTGAAAGCTGGCACCTGCTGTTTAGGTTAGGAACTGCATCTAACCCCAAGCTAACCCCAGACTTACTGAAAGCTGGCACCTGCTGTTTAGGTTAGGAACTGCATCTAACCCCAAGCTAACCCCAGACTTACTGAAAGCTGGCACCTGCTGTTTAGGTTAGGAACTGCATCTAACCCCACATGAAATTAAGAAACCCAAATGAAAGGGCACATTTTCTGCATAATTGCACAGCTTGTAACCCTTGTAACCAATCATGGCTACATCTCTGTAGCAAGCTTTAGGAGCTGAGAAATCGATCCAAGTTTGAATTAGGGCCTGTTTATGTAGCTGCAGACAGTTCTCTTGTCCTTTATGTTCCACGTTTCCTTAATCTTAACCATCACCTAATCCCTAATTACTCTAACCCCAACCTCAATAAACCTAATCTTAACCATCACCTAATCCCTAATTACTCTAACCCCAACCTCAATAAACCTAATCTTAACCATAACCTCATTCCTAATTATTCCAACCCCAACCTCAATAAGCCTAATCTTAACCATAACCTAATCCCTAATTACTCTAACCCCAACCTCAATAAACCTAATCTTAACCATCACCTAATCCCTAATTACTCTAACCCCAACCTCAATAAACCTAATCTTAACCATCACCTAATCCCTAATTACTCTAACCCCAACCTCAATAAACCTAATCTTAACCATAACCTCATTCCTAATTATTCCAACCCCAACCTCAATAAGCCTAATCTTAACCATAACCTAATCCCTAATTACTCTAACCCCAACCTCAATAGACTCATCTCAACGATGACCTTACCCCAATTATTTACCATAACCCAACCCCTAATTACTCTAACCCTAAGCTTAATAAACCTAATTTCAACCCAATTCCCAATTATTCCAACCCCAACCACAATAAACTCCATTTCAACCATAACCCAACTCCCAATTATTCTAACCCTAATCCTAATAAACCTTCCAACTAGAACCTAACCTTCATTTACACTGTCCCCAATCACAATAAATGAAATTTCAATTATAGTTCAGTCCATAATTATATCAACTCTAACCTTAATAAACCTAATTACAACTTCAACCCAATTTCCAAGTACTTTAAATTCAATACACTGAAGCTCTACTACAACCTAATCTTTGATCATCCTAGCCCTGACCCCAAATAAACTGAATTTTAACCGCAATCTAATCACCCATCATCCTAACCCCAATTTAGATTAAAACTAGACTGACTACAACCCACCCTACCTACAATTAATTCAACTTCGACCTCAATAGATATATTTCTAACCCTGACCTACCTTAACCACCTTGACCATAAATTATACAATATAATTGATTGACCTAAAACATAATTTAAAATGGAAACCCCCAAAATAAATCGATATCCTATGTAATATTAATGAAATAAAAAAGGAATAAGGAAAAAAAGGTTATACCACAAGAGGGACACCTGAGGGCGCCACAGTCAACATGAAGTCCTCGAGGATGTTTGGGTATGGATATGGACGTTTGTGTAATATTTTTTGCCACAAGCAAACCAAGAATACACACCGTAGAGAAGTTTAAAGAGCCAAGCGCGCTGAGAACACGACGGTAAACACTTTACAACATGTGTACATAACTAAACATATACTAACACCTAACTACCAGTTTATTAACAATGAATTAATACATCGACTGATAGTGAGTGCATCATGAATTATTGATGAATTAATGATATGTATACATTAACAAATTAATGAGTGACATATGAATAGACTAGGGTTAAATTGGGCCTATTCGGTGCGTACTCTCTCTTAAGCTGGGAAGCCTCGACTTCCCGGCTTGACGGAATCCTAAGGCACCGCTCATTTTTGATCCTCTGCTGCCATCTTTTGGAATAGTCATGCCACATCACTTAGTATGATTTCAGGTTTTTCAACAGCTCGTATTCCAAAAAATACCAAACCTTGGCTACCTGATAAGTCAGAAGAATGTCAACCGAACTGTTCACATCTTGTTCAATCGATTCAGGTACTTTACTGTTCTGTTCCTTTATTTTTTATTGTTATTTTTTAACATTACACACACTGCCAATTGCCTGTGTGTGTGTGTGTGTGTGTGTGTGTGTGTGTGTGTGTCTGTGTCTGTGTCTGTGTGTGTGTGTGTGTGTGTGTGTGTCCACGTACTCGGCCCATGAATCTCATTCTGATACCAGGGGTTACCATTCGTGTTCTTGAACGATTATTGCATTTTTGTGCTTATCATATGTTTTGTTTTGTTTTTTTTGTGTGTGTGTTGTGTGTCATAGGTTCGTGGTCTCGTGGATGTGTGGGTCGTGTGCTGCCCACCTCGGCCACGGACGGATCTTCTGCTCCAAGTCTGACTCGGATCATGTCCTGCTGAAATAAATAAATAAAAGGTAGGCAAATAGTTAGACATACACATGGATTGATGGATGCTTTACTGATCCCCAAGGAAATAAAAGTCCCTGTGGTACAATACAACACACATCATTGACATTACAAACCAGCAAAAAGGACATGTTTGAGTTTCAACCAATGGGATTCCAAACATTTGCATACGGCCAATAGGAGAGCAGACATTTGCATACTGCTACCTCCAGCCAATAGGAGAGCAAAGATTAGCATACGTCTCATTTCAATGCCACTAATTTGAATGCCGCCTCTGGTTTTAACTCTTAACCCTATGAGCAAAACCCTAACCACGCCCCCAATCCAAGGCCTAACCCCAAGCTAACCCCAGACTTACTGAAAGCTGGCACCTGCTGTTTAGGTTAGGAACTGCATCTAACCCCAAGCTAACCCCAGACTTACTGAAAGCTGGCACCTGCTGTTTAGGTTAGGAACTGCATCTAACCCCAAGCTAACCCCAGACTTACTGAAAGCTGGCACCTGCTGTTTAGGTTAGGAACTGCATCTAACCCCAAGCTAACCCCAGACTTACTGAAAGCTGGCACCTGCTGTTTAGGTTAGGAACTGCATCTAACCCCACATGAAATTAAGAAACCCAAATGAAAGGGCACATTTTCTGCATAATTGCACAGCTTGTAACCCTTGTAACCAATCATGGCTACATCTCTGTAGCAAGCTTTAGGAGCTGAGAAATCGATCCAAGTTTGAATTAGGGCCTGTTTATGTAGCTGCAGACAGTTCTCTTGTCCTTTATGTTCCACGTTTCCTTAATCTTAACCATCACCTAATCCCTAATTACTCTAACCCCAACCTCAATAAACCTAATCTTAACCATCACCTAATCCCTAATTACTCTAACCCCAACCACAATAAACCTAATCTTAACCATAACCTCATTCCTAATTATTCCAACCCCAACCTCAATAAGCCTAATCTTAACCATAACCTAATCCCTAATTACTCTAACCCCAACCTCAATAAACCTAATCTTAACCATCACCTAATCCCTAATTACTCTAACCCCAACCTCAATAAACCTAATCTTAACCATCACCTAATCCCTAATTACTCTAACCCCAACCTCAATAAACCTAATCTTAACCATAACCTCATTCCTAATTATTCCAACCCCAACCTCAATAAGCCTAATCTTAACCATAACCTAATCCCTAATTACTCTAACCCCAACCTCAATAGACTCATCTCAACGATGACCTTACCCCAATTATTTACCATAACCCAACCCCTAATTACTCTAACCCTAAGCTTAATAAACCTAATTTCAACCCAATTCCCAATTATTCCAACCCCAACCACAATAAACTCCATTTCAACCATAACCCAACTCCCAATTATTCTAACCCTAATCCTAATAAACCTTCCAACTAGAACCTAACCTTCATTTACACTGTCCCCAATCACAATAAATGAAATTTCAATTATAGTTCAGTCCATAATTATATCAACTCTAACCTTAATAAACCTAATTACAACTTCAACCCAATTTCCAAGTACTTTAAATTCAATACACTGAAGCTCTACTACAACCTAATCTTTGATCATCCTAGCCCTGACCCCAAATAAACTGAATTTTAACCGCAATCTAATCACCCATCATCCTAACCCCAATTTAGATTAAAACTAGACTGACTACAACCCACCCTACCTACAATTAATTCAACTTCGACCTCAATAGATATATTTCTAACCCTGACCTACCTTAACCACCTTGACCATAAATTATACAATATAATTGATTGACCTAAAACATAATTTAAAATGGAAACCCCCAAAATAAATCGATATCCTATGTAATATTAATGAAATAAAAAAGGAATAAGGAAAAAAAGGTTATACCACAAGAGGGACACCTGAGGGCGCCACAGTCAACATGAAGTCCTCGAGGATGTTTGGGTATGGATATGGACGTTTGTGTAATATTTTTTGCCACAAGCAAACCAAGAATACACACCGTAGAGAAGTTTAAAGAGCCAAGCGCGCTGAGAACACGACGGTAAACACTTTACAACATGTGTACATAACTAAACATATACTAACACCTAACTACCAGTTTATTAACAATGAATTAATACATCGACTGATAGTGAGTGCATCATGAATTATTGATGAATTAATGATATGTATACATTAACAAATTAATGAGTGACATATGAATAGACTAGGGTTAAATTGGGCCTATTCGGTGCGTACTCTCTCTTAAGCTGGGAAGCCTCGACTTCCCGGCTTGACGGAATCCTAAGGCACCGCTCATTTTTGATCCTCTGCTGCCATCTTTTGGAATAGTCATGCCACATCACTTAGTATGATTTCAGGTTTTTCAACAGCTCGTATTCCAAAAAATACCAAACCTTGGCTACCTGATAAGTCAGAAGAATGTCAACCGAACTGTTCACATCTTGTTCAATCGATTCAGGTACTTTACTGTTCTGTTCCTTTATTTTTTATTGTTATTTTTTAACATTACACACACTGCCAATTGCCTGTGTGTGTGTGTGTGTGTGTGTGTGTGTGTGTGTGTGTGTGTGTGTCTGTGTCTGTGTCTGTGTGTGTGTGTGTGTGTGTGTGTGTCCACGTACTCGGCCCATGAATCTCATTCTGATACCAGGGGTTACCATTCGTGTTCTTGAACGATTATTGCATTTTTGTGCTTATCATATGTTTTGTTTTGTTTTTTTTGTGTGTGTGTTGTGTGTCATAGGTTCGTGGTCTCGTGGATGTGTGGGTCGTGTGCTGCCCACCTCGGCCACGGACGGATCTTCTGCTCCAAGTCTGACTCGGATCATGTCCTGCTGAAATAAATAAATAAAAGGTAGGCAAATAGTTAGACATACACATGGATTGATGGATGCTTTACTGATCCCCAAGGAAATAAAAGTCCCTGTGGTACAATACAACACACATCATTGACATTACAAACCAGCAAAAAGGACATGTTTGAGTTTCAACCAATGGGATTCCAAACATTTGCATACGGCCAATAGGAGAGCAGACATTTGCATACTGCTACCTCCAGCCAATAGGAGAGCAAAGATTAGCATACGTCTCATTTCAATGCCACTAATTTGAATGCCGCCTCTGGTTTTAACTCTTAACCTATGAGCAAAACCCTAACCACGCCCCCAATCCAAGGCCTAACCCCAAGCTAACCCCAGACTTACTGAAAGCTGGCACCTGCTGTTTAGGTTAGGAACTGCATCTAACCCCAAGCTAACCCCAGACTTACTGAAAGCTGGCACCTGCTGTTTAGGTTAGGAACTGCATCTAACCCCAAGCTAACCCCAGACTTACTGAAAGCTGGCACCTGCTGTTTAGGTTAGGAACTGCATCTAACCCCAAGCTAACCCCAGACTTACTGAAAGCTGGCACCTGCTGTTTAGGTTAGGAACTGCATCTAACCCCAAGCTAACCCCAGACTTACTGAAAGCTGGCACCTGCTGTTTAGGTTAGGAACTGCATCTAACCCCACATGAAATTAAGAAACCCAAATGAAAGGGCACATTTTCTGCATAATTGCACAGCTTGTAACCCTTGTAACCAATCATGGCTACATCTCTGTAGCAAGCTTTAGGAGCTGAGAAATCGATCCAAGTTTGAATTAGGGCCTGTTTATGTAGCTGCAGACAGTTCTCTTGTCCTTTATGTTCCACGTTTCCTTAATCTTAACCATCACCTAATCCCTAATTACTCTAACCCCAACCTCAATAAACCTAATCTTAACCATCACCTAATCCCTAATTACTCTAACCCCAACCTCAATAAACCTAATCTTAACCATAACCTCATTCCTAATTATTCCAACCCCAACCTCAATAAGCCTAATCTTAACCATAACCTAATCCCTAATTACTCTAACCCCAACCTCAATAAACCTAATCTTAACCATCACCTAATCCCTAATTACTCTAACCCCAACCTCAATAAACCTAATCTTAACCATCACCTAATCCCTAATTACTCTAACCCCAACCTCAATAAACCTAATCTTAACCATAACCTCATTCCTAATTATTCCAACCCCAACCTCAATAAGCCTAATCTTAACCATAACCTAATCCCTAATTACTCTAACCCCAACCTCAATAGACTCATCTCAACGATGACCTTACCCCAATTATTTACCATAACCCAACCCCTAATTACTCTAACCCTAAGCTTAATAAACCTAATTTCAACCCAATTCCCAATTATTCCAACCCCAACCACAATAAACTCCATTTCAACCATAACCCAACTCCCAATTATTCTAACCCTAATCCTAATAAACCTTCCAACTAGAACCTAACCTTCATTTACACTGTCCCCAATCACAATAAATGAAATTTCAATTATAGTTCAGTCCATAATTATATCAACTCTAACCTTAATAAACCTAATTACAACTTCAACCCAATTTCCAAGTACTTTAAATTCAATACACTGAAGCTCTACTACAACCTAATCTTTGATCATCCTAGCCCTGACCCCAAATAAACTGAATTTTAACCGCAATCTAATCACCCATCATCCTAACCCCAATTTAGATTAAAACTAGACTGACTACAACCCACCCTACCTACAATTAATTCAACTTCGACCTCAATAGATATATTTCTAACCCTGACCTACCTTAACCACCTTGACCATAAATTATACAATATAATTGATTGACCTAAAACATAATTTAAAATGGAAACCCCCAAAATAAATCGATATCCTATGTAATATTAATGAAATAAAAAAGGAATAAGGAAAAAAAGGTTATACCACAAGAGGGACACCTGAGGGCGCCACAGTCAACATGAAGTCCTCGAGGATGTTTGGGTATGGATATGGACGTTTGTGTAATATTTTTTGCCACAAGCAAACCAAGAATACACACCGTAGAGAAGTTTAAAGAGCCAAGCGCGCTGAGAACACGACGGTAAACACTTTACAACATGTGTACATAACTAAACATATACTAACACCTAACTACCAGTTTATTAACAATGAATTAATACATCGACTGATAGTGAGTGCATCATGAATTATTGATGAATTAATGATATGTATACATTAACAAATTAATGAGTGACATATGAATAGACTAGGGTTAAATTGGGCCTATTCGGTGCGTACTCTCTCTTAAGCTGGGAAGCCTCGACTTCCCGGCTTGACGGAATCCTAAGGCACCGCTCATTTTTGATCCTCTGCTGCCATCTTTTGGAATAGTCATGCCACATCACTTAGTATGATTTCAGGTTTTTCAACAGCTCGTATTCCAAAAAATACCAAACCTTGGCTACCTGATAAGTCAGAAGAATGTCAACCGAACTGTTCACATCTTGTTCAATCGATTCAGGTACTTTACTGTTCTGTTCCTTTATTTTTTATTGTTATTTTTTAACATTACACACACTGCCAATTGCCTGTGTGTGTGTGTGTGTGTGTGTGTGTGTGTGTCTGTGTCTGTGTCTGTGTGTGTGTGTGTGTGTGTGTGTGTCCACGTACTCGGCCCATGAATCTCATTCTGATACCAGGGGTTACCATTCGTGTTCTTGAACGATTATTGCATTTTTGTGCTTATCATATGTTTTGTTTTGTTTTTTTTGTGTGTGTGTTGTGTGTCATAGGTTCGTGGTCTCGTGGATGTGTGGGTCGTGTGCTGCCCACCTCGGCCACGGACGGATCTTCTGCTCCAAGTCTGACTCGGATCATGTCCTGCTGAAATAAATAAATAAAAGGTAGGCAAATAGTTAGACATACACATGGATTGATGGATGCTTTACTGATCCCCAAGGAAATAAAAGTCCCTGTGGTACAATACAACACACATCATTGACATTACAAACCAGCAAAAAGGACATGTTTGAGTTTCAACCAATGGGATTCCAAACATTTGCATACGGCCAATAGGAGAGCAGACATTTGCATACTGCTACCTCCAGCCAATAGGAGAGCAAAGATTAGCATACGTCTCATTTCAATGCCACTAATTTGAATGCCGCCTCTGGTTTTAACTCTTAACCCTATGAGCAAAACCCTAACCACGCCCCCAATCCAAGGCCTAACCCCAAGCTAACCCCAGACTTACTGCAAGGTGGCACCTGCTGTTTAGGTTAGGAACTGCATCTAACCCCAAGCTAACCCCAGACTTACTGAAAGCTGGCACCTGCTGTTTAGGTTAGGAACTGCATCTAACCCCACATGAAATTAAGAAACCCAAATGAAAGGGCACATTTTCTGCATAATTGCACAGCTTGTAACCCTTGTAACCAATCATGGCTACATCTCTGTAGCAAGCTTTAGGAGCTGAGAAATCGATCCAAGTTTGAATTAGGGCCTGTTTATGTAGCTGCAGACAGTTCTCTTGTCCTTTATGTTCCACGTTTCCTTAATTTTAACCATAACCTAATCCCTAATTATTCTAACCCCAACCTCAATAAACCTAATCTTAACCATTACCTAATCCCTAATTATTCTAACCCCAACCTCAATAAACCTAATCTTAACCATTACCTAATCCCTAATTACTCTAACCCCAACCTCAATAAACCTAATCTTAACCATTACCTAATCCCTAATTACTCTAACCCCAACCTCAATAAACCTAATCTTAACCATAACCTCATTCCTAATTATTCCAACCCCAACCTCAATAAGCCTAATCTTAACCATAACCTAATCCCTAATTACTCTAACCCCAACCTCAATAAACCTAATCTTAACCATTACCTAATCCCTAATTACTCTAACCCCAACCTCAATAAACCTAATCTTAACCATAACCTAATCTTAACCATCACCTAATCCCTAATTACTCTAACCCCAACCTCAATAAACCTAATCTTAACCATCACCTAATCCCTAATTACTCTAACCCCAACCTCAATAAACCTAATCTTAACCATAACCTCATTTCTAATTATTCCAACCCCAACCTCAATAAGCCTAATCTTAACCATAACCTAATCCCTAATTATTCTAACCCCAACCTCAATAGACTCATCTCAACGATGACCTTACCCCAATTATTTACCATAACCCAACCCCTAATTACTCTAACCCTAAGCTTAATAAACCTAATTTCAACCCAATTCCCAATTATTCCCGTATCTCGGACGCCTTTAGGACCAGGGTCACGGGGCTCCGATATGTCGCTCGTGCCTACGCGCGGTCCGTCGTACTCTGGTCCGGTGGGCCTACGACATCCGGTTCCCTCGCGGGACCTCCGCACGTCGTCTGGGGCCTGACGACTACTCGCGTACGCGTCGGGGCCCGTGTCTCGGCCGCCTTTCGGACCACGGTGACGGGGCTCCGATATGTCGCTCGTGGCCGGGCCCCCTCCGACGTGCTCGGTTTCGGTGCGCCTACGTCCTACGGTTCCGCCGCGGGACCCCGAAACGTGGTTTTTTGGGCCTACTCGCGTACGCGTCGGGGGCCCGTATCTCGGCCGTCTTTCCACGCGGGACCGCGGGGCTCCGATATGTCGCTGGTAGGTTGGACCTGCACGCCCTGTGCGATTTTGGAGGTCCTACGACGTTTCTTCGAATTTTCCCGATTATTTGACTGAGTGTAGACTAGGGTCAGATCGGCCGCATTCTCTTAATCCGGGAACCTTGCACCATATGGTCGCTGCTTCCCGGCTTAAGGATCTGACCTCTGCAGGGCATGTTCGGAACTGCATCGACATTAAGAAAAGGAAATAAGAAACCCGATGAAACGGCACATTTTCCAGTGTTAGTGCACAGCTTGAAGTTTGTTCTTCTGACCAATCGTTGCTACATCTATGCTGTAGCAGCCTCAAGAGCTGAGAAATCCCATTTTGAATGAATTAAAAGTCAATCGGCGTCTATCCCAGTGGGTTCGGACACCAGCTCTGAATATCCTTCATGAACATAATATCATTGTATGTTGTGTTTGTCTGGATTGAGCTTTTTACATGAAATTATTTACACACTTTATGAACAGATTTTGGAAAGCTCTTTCACTTTGCATTGGAAACACTACATTTCAAGCCGACCACTTCTCCCTGCTCACAGCTGGAAACGCACCGCTCGTTTTTAACCCTCTGCTGCCATCTACTGGACGTTTTCGGTTACAACGTCCTCATGTACTTTTAGAAGTCATACAGCACCAGTTTGTAGGACTTTCAAGGTAGAATGAACCACCTCGTACCCCCCCAACGACACCAGCTATCTTTTTTTGTACCCCCACTGCCTAATTACTTTTACTGGGCTCCAATCTTTAAGTCAGAAGAATGTCAACCGATTTTTGTACCTCATTACAAAACAAACCCCAAGCTAACCCCAGACTTACTGCAAGGTGGCACCTGCTGTTTAGGTTAGGAACTGCATCTAACCCCAAGCTAACCCCAGACTTACTGAAAGCTGGCACCTGCTGTTTAGGTTAGGAACTGCATCTAACCCCAAGCTAACCCCAGACTTACTGAAAGCTGGCACCTGCTGTTTAGGTTAGGAACTGCATCTAACCCCAAGCTAACCCCAGACTTACTGCAAGGTGGCACCTGCTGTTTAGGTTAGGAACTGCATCTAACCCCAAGCTAACCCCAGACTTACTGAAAGCTGGCACCTGCTGTTTAGGTTAGGAACTGCATCTAACCCCACATGAAATTAAGAAACCCAAATGAAAGGGCACATTTTCTGCATAATTGCACAGCTTGTAACCCTTGTAACCAATCATGGCTACATCTCTGTAGCAAGCTTTAGGAGCTGAGAAATCGATCCAAGTTTGAATTAGGGCCTGTTTATGTAGCTGCAGACAGTTCTCTTGTCCTTTATGTTCCACGTTTCCTTAATCTTAACCATCACCTAATCCCTAATTACTCTAACCCCAACCTCAATAAACCTAATCTTAACCATCACCTAATCCCTAATTACTCTAACCCCAACCTCAATAAACCTAATCTTAACCATAACCTCATTCCTAATTATTCCAACCCCAACCTCAATAAGCCTAATCTTAACCATAACCGAATCCCTAATTACTCTAACCCCAACCTCAATAGACTCATCTCAACGATGACCTTACCCCAATTATTTACCATGACCCAACCCCTAATTACTCTAACCCTAAGCTTAATAAACCTAATTTCAACCCAATTCCCAATTATTCCAACCCCAACCACAATAAACTCCATTTCAACCATAACCCAACTCCCAATTATTCTAACCCTAATCCTAATAAACCTTCCAACTAGAACCTAACCTTCATTTACACTGTCCCCAATCACAATAAATGAAATTTCAATTATAGTTCAGTCCATAATTATATCAACTCTAACCTTAATAAACCTAATTACAACTTCAACCCAATTTCCAAGTACTTTAAATTCAATACACTGAAGCTCTACTACAACCTAATCTTTGATCATCCTAGCCCTGACCCCAAATAAACTGAATTTTAACCGCAATCTAATCACCCATCATCCTAACCCCAATTTAGATTAAAACTAGACTGACTACAACCCACCCTACCTACAATTAATTCAACTTCG
The DNA here is from genome assembly GCF_030014385.1 of Trichomycterus rosablanca. Lineage (NCBI taxonomy): Eukaryota > Metazoa > Chordata > Actinopteri > Siluriformes > Trichomycteridae > Trichomycterus > Trichomycterus rosablanca. The sequence goes on along the minus strand of NW_026947105.1, from coordinate 30,578 downwards.
ACCTCAATAGATATATTTCTAACCCTGACCTACCTTAACCACCTTGACCATAAATTATACAATATAATTGATTGACCTAAAACATAATTTAAAATGGAAACCCCCAAAATCAATCGATATCCTATGTAATATTAATGAAATAAAAAAGGAATAAGGAAAAAAAGGTTATACCACAAGAGGGACACCTGAGGGCGCCACAGTCAACATGAAGTCCTCGAGGATGTTTGGGTATGGATATGGACGTTTGTGTAATATTTTTTGCCACAAGCAAACCAAGAATACACACCGTAGAGAAGTTTAAAGAGCCAAGCGCGCTGAGAACACGACGGTAAACACTTTACAACATGTGTACATAACTAAACATATACTAACACCTAACTACCAGTTTATTAACAATGAATTAATACATCGACTGATAGTGAGTGCATCATGAATTATTGATGAATTAATGATATGTATACATTAACAAATTAATGAGTGACATATGAATAGACTAGGGTTAAATTGGGCCTATTCGGTGCGTACTCTCTCTTAAGCTGGGAAGCCTCGACTTCCCGGCTTGACGGAATCCTAAGGCACCGCTCATTTTTGATCCTCTGCTGCCATCTTTTGGAATAGTCATGCCACATCACTTAGTATGATTTCAGGTTTTTCAACAGCTCGTATTCCAAAAAATACCAAACCTTGGCTACCTGATAAGTCAGAAGAATGTCAACCGAACTGTTCACATCTTGTTCAATCGATTCAGGTACTTTACTGTTCTGTTCCTTTATTTTTTATTGTTATTTTTTAACATTACACACACTGCCAATTGCCTGTGTGTGTGTGTGTGTGTGTGTGTGTGTGTCTGTGTCTGTGTCTGTGTGTGTGTGTGTGTGTGTGTGTGTCCACGTACTCGGCCCATGAATCTCATTCTGATACCAGGGGTTACCATTCGTGTTCTTGAACGATTATTGCATTTTTGTGCTTATCATATGTTTTGTTTTGTTTTTTTTGTGTGTGTGTTGTGTGTCATAGGTTCGTGGTCTCGTGGATGTGTGGGTCGTGTGCTGCCCACCTCGGCCACGGACGGATCTTCTGCTCCAAGTCTGACTCGGATCATGTCCTGCTGAAATAAATAAATAAAAGGTAGGCAAATAGTTAGACATACACATGGATTGATGGATGCTTTACTGATCCCCAAGGAAATAAAAGTCCCTGTGGTACAATACAACACACATCATTGACATTACAAACCAGCAAAAAGGACATGTTTGAGTTTCAACCAATGGGATTCCAAACATTTGCATACGGCCAATAGGAGAGCAGACATTTGCATACTGCTACCTCCAGCCAATAGGAGAGCAAAGATTAGCATACGTCTCATTTCAATGCCACTAATTTGAATGCCGCCTCTGGTTTTAACTCTTAACCTATGAGCAAAACCCTAACCACGCCCCCAATCCAAGGCCTAACCCCAAGCTAACCCCAGACTTACTGAAAGCTGGCACCTGCTGTTTAGGTTAGGAACTGCATCTAACCCCAAGCTAACCCCAGACTTACTGAAAGCTGGCACCTGCTGTTTAGGTTAGGAACTGCATCTAACCCCAAGCTAACCCCAGACTTACTGAAAGCTGGCACCTGCTGTTTAGGTTAGGAACTGCATCTAACCCCAAGCTAACCCCAGACTTACTGAAAGCTGGCACCTGCTGTTTAGGTTAGGAACTGCATCTAACCCCAAGCTAACCCCAGACTTACTGAAAGCTGGCACCTGCTGTTTAGGTTAGGAACTGCATCTAACCCCACATGAAATTAAGAAACCCAAATGAAAGGGCACATTTTCTGCATAATTGCACAGCTTGTAACCCTTGTAACCAATCATGGCTACATCTCTGTAGCAAGCTTTAGGAGCTGAGAAATCGATCCAAGTTTGAATTAGGGCCTGTTTATGTAGCTGCAGACAGTTCTCTTGTCCTTTATGTTCCACGTTTCCTTAATCTTAACCATCACCTAATCCCTAATTACTCTAACCCCAACCTCAATAAACCTAATCTTAACCATCACCTAATCCCTAATTACTCTAACCCCAACCTCAATAAACCTAATCTTAACCATAACCTCATTCCTAATTATTCCAACCCCAACCTCAATAAGCCTAATCTTAACCATAACCTAATCCCTAATTACTCTAACCCCAACCTCAATAAACCTAATCTTAACCATCACCTAATCCCTAATTACTCTAACCCCAACCTCAATAAACCTAATCTTAACCATCACCTAATCCCTAATTACTCTAACCCCAACCTCAATAAACCTAATCTTAACCATAACCTCATTCCTAATTATTCCAACCCCAACCTCAATAAGCCTAATCTTAACCATAACCTAATCCCTAATTACTCTAACCCCAACCTCAATAGACTCATCTCAACGATGACCTTACCCCAATTATTTACCATAACCCAACCCCTAATTACTCTAACCCTAAGCTTAATAAACCTAATTTCAACCCAATTCCCAATTATTCCAACCCCAACCACAATAAACTCCATTTCAACCATAACCCAACTCCCAATTATTCTAACCCTAATCCTAATAAACCTTCCAACTAGAACCTAACCTTCATTTACACTGTCCCCAATCACAATAAATGAAATTTCAATTATAGTTCAGTCCATAATTATATCAACTCTAACCTTAATAAACCTAATTACAACTTCAACCCAATTTCCAAGTACTTTAAATTCAATACACTGAAGCTCTACTACAACCTAATCTTTGATCATCCTAGCCCTGACCCCAAATAAACTGAATTTTAACCGCAATCTAATCACCCATCATCCTAACCCCAATTTAGATTAAAACTAGACTGACTACAACCCACCCTACCTACAATTAATTCAACTTCGACCTCAATAGATATATTTCTAACCCTGACCTACCTTAACCACCTTGACCATAAATTATACAATATAATTGATTGACCTAAAACATAATTTAAAATGGAAACCCCCAAAATAAATCGATATCCTATGTAATATTAATGAAATAAAAAAGGAATAAGGAAAAAAAGGTTATACCACAAGAGGGACACCTGAGGGCGCCACAGTCAACATGAAGTCCTCGAGGATGTTTGGGTATGGATATGGACGTTTGTGTAATATTTTTTGCCACAAGCAAACCAAGAATACACACCGTAGAGAAGTTTAAAGAGCCAAGCGCGCTGAGAACACGACGGTAAACATTTACAACATGTGTACATAACTAAACATATACTAACACCTAACTACCAGTTTATTAACAATGAATTAATACATCGACTGATAGTGAGTGCATCATGAATTATTGATGAATTAATGATATGTATACATTAACAAATTAATGAGTGACATATGAATAGACTAGGGTTAAATTGGGCCTATTCGGTGCGTACTCTCTCTTAAGCTGGGAAGCCTCGACTTCCCGGCTTGAACGGAATCCTAAGGCACCGCTCATTTTGATCCTCTGCTGCCATCTTTTGGAATAGTCATGCCACATCACTTAGTATGATTTCAGGTTTTTCAACAGCTCGTATTCCAAAAAAATACCAAACCTTGGCTACCTGATAAGTCAGAAGAAGTCAACCGAACTGTTCACATCTTGTTCAATCGATTCAGGTACTTTACTGTTCTGTTCCTTTATTTTTTATTGTTATTTTTTTAACATTACACACACTGCCAATTGCCTGTGTGTGTGTGTGTGTGTGTGTGTGTGTGTGTGTGTGTGTGTCTGTGTCTGTGTCTGTGTGTGTGTGTGTGTGTGTGTGTGTCCACGTACTCGGCCCATGAATCTCATTCTGATACAGGGGTTACCATTCGTGTTCTTGAACGATTATTGCATTTTTTGTGCTTATCATATGTTTTTTTTTTTTTTTTTTTGTGTGTGTGTTGTGTGTCATAGGTTCGTGGTCTCGTGGATGTGTGGGTCGTGTGCTGCCCACCTCGGCCACGGACGGATCTTCTGCTCCAAGTCTGACTCGGATCATGTCCTGCTGAAATAAATAAATAAAAGGTAGGCAAATAGTTAGACATACACATGGATTGATGGATGCTTTACTGATCCCCAAGGAATAAAAGTCCCTGTGGTACAATACAACACACATCATTGACATTACAAACCAGCAAAAAGGACATGTTTGAGTTTCAACCAATGGATTCCAAACATTTGCATACGCCAATAGGAGAGCAGACATTTGCATACTGCTACCTCCAGCCAATAGGAGAGCAAAGATTAGCATACGTCTCATTTCAATGCCACTAATTTGAATGCCGCCTCTGGTTTTAACTCTTAACCTATGAGCAAAACCCTAACCACGCCCCCAATCCAAGGCCTAACCCCAAGCTAACCCAGACTTACTGAAAGCTGGCACCTGCTGTTTAGGTTAGGAACTGCATCTAACCCCAAGCTAACCCCAGACTTACTGAAAAGCTGGCACCTGCTGTTTAGGTTAGGAACTGCATCTAACCCCAAGCTAACCCCAGACTTACTGAAAGCTGGCACCTGCTGTTTAGGTTAGGAACTGCATCTAACCCCAAGCTAACCCCAGACTTACTGAAAGCTGGCACATGCTGTTTAGGTTAGGAACGCATCTAACCCCAAGCTAACCCCAGACTTACTGAAAGCTGGCACCTGCTGTTTTGTTAGGAACTGCATCTAACCCCACATGAAATTAAGAAACCCAAATGAAAGGGCACATTTTCTGCATAATTGCACAGCTTGTAACCCTTGTATCCAATCATGGCTACATCTCGGTAGCAAGCTGTTAGGAGCTGAGAAATCGATCCAAGTTTGAATTAGGCCTGTTTATGTTAGCTGCAGACAGTTCTCTTGTCCTTTTTGTTCCACGTTTCCTTAATCTTAACCATCACCTAATCCCTAATTACTCTAACCCAACCTCAATAAACCTAATCTTAACCATAGCACCTAATCCCTAATACTCTAACCCCAACCTCATAAACCTAATCTTAACCATAACCTCATTCCTAATTATTCCAAACCCAACCTCAATAAGCCTAATCTTAACCATAACCTAATCCCTAATTACTCTAACCCCAACCTCAATAAACCTAATCTTAACCATCACCTAATCCCTAATTACTCTAACCCCAACCTCAATAAACCTAATCTTAACCATCACCTAATCCCTAATTACTCTAACCCCAAACCTCAATAAAACTAATCTTAACCATAACCTCATTCCTAATTATTCCAACCCCAACCTCAATAAGCCTAATCTTAACCATAACCTAATCCTACTTACTCTAACCCCAACCTCAATAGACTCATCTCAACGATGACCTTACCCCTATTATTTACCATAACCCAACCCCTAATTACTCTAACCCTAAGCTTAATAAACCTATTTCAACCCAATTCCCAATTATTCCAACTCCCAACCACATTAAACTCCATTTCAACCATAACCCAACTCCCAATTATTCTAACCCTAATCCTAATAAACCTTCCATCTGTCTCGCGTGTGTACCTAACCTTCATTTACACTGTCCCCAATCACAATAAATGAAATTTCAATTATAGTTCAGTCCATAATTATATCAACTCTAACCTTATAAACCTAATTACAACTTCAACCCAATTTCCAAGTACTTTAAATCAATACACTGAAGCTCTACTACAACCTAATCTTTGATCATCCTAGCCCTGACCCCAAATAAACTGAATTTTAACCGCAATCTAATCACCCATCTATCCTAACCCCAATTTAGATTAAAACTAGACTGACTACAACCCACCCTACCTGACAATTAATTCAACTTCGACCTCAATAGATATATTTCTAACCCTGACCTACCTTAACCACCTTGACCATAAATTATACAATATAATTGATTGACCTAAAACATAATTTAAAATGGAAACCCCCAAAATAAATCGATATCCTATGTAATATTAATGAAATAAAAAAGGAATAAGGAAAAAAAGGTTATACACAAGAGGGACACCTGAGGGCGCCACAGTCAACATGAAGTCCTCGAGGCTGTTTGGGTATGGATATGGACGTTTGTGTAATATTTTTTGCCACAAGCAAACCAAGAATACACACCGTAGAGAAGTTTAAAGAGCCAAGCGCGCTGAGAACACGACGGGAAACACTTTACAACATGTGTACATAACTAAACATATACTAACACCTAACTACCAGTTTATTAACAATGAATTAATACATCGACTGATAGTGAGTGCATCATGAATTATTGATGAATTAATGATATGTATACATTAACAAATTAATGAGTGACATATGAATAGACTAGGGTTAAATTGGCCTATTCGGTGCGTACTCTCTCTTAAGCTGGGAAGCCTCGACTTCCCGGCTTGACGGAATCCTAAGGCACCGCTCATTTTTGATCCTCTGCTGCCATCTTTTGGAATAGTCCATGCCACATCACTTAGTATGATTTCAGGTTTTTCAACAGCTCGTATTCCAAAAAATACCAAACCTTGGCTACCTGATAAGTCAGAAGAATGTCAACCGAACTGTTCACATCTTGTTCAATCGATTCAGGTACTTTACTGTTCTGTTCCTTTATTTTTTATTGTTATTTTTTAACATTACACACACTGCCAATTGCCTGTGTGTGTGTGTGTGTGTGTGTGTGTGTGTGTGTGTGTCTGTGTCTGTGTCTGTGTGTGTGTGTGTGTGTGTGTGTGTCCACGTACTCGGCCCATGAATCTCATTCTGATACCAGGGGTTACCATTCGTGTTCTTGAACGATTATTGCATTTTTGTGCTTATCATATGTTTTTGTTTTGTTTTTTTTTGTGTGTGTGTTGTGTGTCATAGGTTCGTGGTCTCGTGGATGTGTGGGTCGTGTGCTGCCCACCTCGGCCACGGACGGATCTTCTGCTCCAAGTCTGACTCGGATCATGTCCTGCTGAAATAAATAAATAAAAGGTAGGCAAATAGTTAGACATACACATGGATTGATGGATGCTTTACTGATCCCCAAGGAAATAAAAGTTCCCTGTGGTACAATACAACACACATCATTGACATTACAAACCAGCAAAAAGGACATGTTTGAGTTTCAACCAATGGGATTCCAAACATTTGCATACGGCCAATAGGAGAGCAGACATTTGCATACTGCTACCTCCAGCCAATAGGAGAGCAAAGATTAGCATACGTCTCATTTCAATGCCACTAATTTGAATGCCGCCTCTGGTTTTAACTCTTAACCTATGAGCAAAACCCTAACCACGCCCCCAATCCAAGGGCCTAACCCCAAGCTAACCCCAGACTTACTGCAAGGTGGCACCTGCTGTTTAGGTTAGGAACTGCATCTAACCCCAAGCTAACCCCAGACTTACTGAAAGCTGGCACCTGCTGTTTAGTTAGGAACTGCAATCTAACCCCACATGAAATTAAGAAACCCAAATGAAAGGGCACATTTTCTGCATAATTGCACAGCTTGTAACCCTTGTAACCAATCATGGCTACATCTCTGTAGCAAGCTTAGGAGCTGAGAAATCGATCCAAGTTTGAATTAGGGCCTGTTTATGTAGCTGCAGACAGTTCTCTTGTCCTTTATGTTCCACGTTTCCTTAATTTTAACCATAACCTAATCCCTAATTATTCTAACCCCAACCTCAATAAACCTAATCTTAACCATTACCTAATCCCTAATTATTCTAACCCCAACCTCATAAACCTAATCTTAACCATTACCTAATCCCTAATTACTCTAACCCCAACCTCAATAAACCTAATCTTAACCATTACCTAATCCCTAATTACTCTAACCCCAACCTCAATAAACCTAATCTTAACCATAACCTCATTCCTAATTATTCCAACCCCAACCTCAATAAGGCCTAATCTTAACCATAACCTAATCCCTAATTACTCTAACCCCAACCTCAATAAAACCTAATCTTAACCATTACCTAATCCCTAATTACTCTAACCCCAACCTCAATAAACCTAATCTTAACCATAACCCTAATCTTAACCATCACCTAATCCCTAATTACTCTAACCCCAACCTCAATAAAACCTAATCTTAACCATCACCTAATCCCTAATTACTCTAACCCCAACCTCAATAAACCTAATCTTAACCATAACCTCATTTCTAATTATTCCAACCCCAACCTCAATAAGCCTAATCTTAACCATAACCTAATCCCTAATTATTCTAACCCCAACCTCAATAGACTCATCTCAACGATGACCTTACCCCAATTATTTACCATAACCCAACCCCTAATTACTCTAACCCTAAGCTTAATAAACCTAATTTCAACCCAATTCCCAATTATTCCCGTATCTCGGACGCCTTTAGGACCAGGGTCACGGGGCTCCGATATGTCGCTCGTGCCTACGCGCGGTCCGTCGTACTCTGGTCCGGTGGGCCTACGACATCCGGTTCCCTCGCGGGACCTCCGCACGTCGTCTGGGGCCTGACGACTACTCGCGTACGCGTCGGGGCCCGTGTCTCGGCCGCCTTTCGGACCACGGTGACGGGGCTCCGATATGTCGCTCGTGGGCCGGGCCCCCTCCGACGTGCTCGGTTTCGGTGCGCCTACGTCCTACGGTTCCGCCGCGGGACCCCGAAACGTGGTTTTTTGGGCCTACTCGCGTACGCGTCGGGGGGCCCGTATCTCGGCCGTCTTTCCACGCGGGACCGCGGGGCTCCGATATGTCGCTGGTAGGTTGGACCTGCACGCCCTGTGCGATTTTGGAGGTCCTACGACGTTTCTTCGAATTTTCCCGATTATTGTGACTGAGTGTAGACTAGGGTCAGATCGGCCGCATTCTCTTAATCCGGGAACCCTTGCACCATATGGTCGCTGCTTCCCGGCTTAAGGATCTGACCTCTGCAGGGCATGTTCGGAACTGCATCGACATTAAGAAAAGGAAATAAGAAACCCGATGAAACGGCACATTTTCCAGTGTTAGTGCACAGCTTGAAGTTTGTTCTTCTGACCAATCGTTGCTACATCTATGCTGTAGCAGCCTCAAGAGCTGAGAAATCCCATTTTGAATGAATTAAAAGTCAATCGGCGTCTATCCCAGTGGGTTCGGACACCAGCTCTGAATATCCTTCATGAACATAATATCATTGTATGTTGTGTTTGTCTGGATTGAGCTTTTTACATGAAATTATTTACACACTTTATGAACAGATTTTGGGAAAGCCTCTTTCACTTTGCATTGGAAACACTACATTTCAAGCCGACCACTTTCTCCCTGCTCACAGCTGGAAACGCAACCGCTCGTTTTAACCCTCTGCTGCCATCTACTGGGACGTTTTCGGTTACAACGTCCTCATGTACTTTTAGAAGTCATACAGCACCAGTTTGTAGGACTTTCAAGGTAGAATGAACCACCTCGTACCCCCCCAACGACACCAGCTATCTTTTTTTGTACCCCCACTGCCTAATTACTTTTACTGGGCTCCAATCTTTAAGTCAGAAGAATGTCAACCGATTTTTGTACCTCATTACAAAACAAACCCCAAGCTAACCCCAGACTTACTGCAAGGTGGCACCTGCTGTTTAGGTTAGGAACTGCATCTAACCCCAAGCTAACCCCAGACTTACTGAAAGCTGGCACCTGCTGTTTAGGTTAGGAACTGCATCTAACCCCAAGCTAACCCCAGACTTACTGAAAGCTGGCACCTGCTGTTTAGGTTAGGAACTGCATCTAACCCCAAGCTAACCCCAGACTTACTGCAAGGTGGCACCTGCTGTTTAGGTTAGGAACTGCATCTAACCCCAAGCTAACCCCAGACTTACTGAAAGCTGGCACCTGCTGTTTAGGTTAGGAACTGCATCTAACCCCACATGAAATTAAGAAACCCAAATGAAAGGGCACATTTTCTGCATAATTGCACAGCTTGTAACCCTTGTAACCAATCATGGCTACATCTCTGTAGCAAGCTTTAGGAGCTGAGAAATCGATCCAAGTTTGAATTAGGGCCTGTTTATGTAGCTGCAGACAGTTCTCTTGTCCTTTATGTTCCACGTTTCCTTAATCTTAACCATCACCTAATCCCTAATTACTCTAACCCCAACCTCAATAAACCTAATCTTAACCATCACCTAATCCCTAATTACTCTAACCCCAACCTCAATAAACCTAATCTTAACCATAACCTCATTCCTAATTATTCCAACCCCAACCTCAATAAGCCTAATCTTAACCATAACCGAATCCCTAATTACTCTAACCCCAACCTCAATAGACTCATCTCAACGATGACCTTACCCCAATTATTTACCATGACCCAACCCCTAATTACTCTAACCCTAAGCTTAATAAACCTAATTTCAACCCAATTCCCAATTATTCCAACCCCAACCACAATAAACTCCATTTCAACCATAACCCAACTCCCAATTATTCTAACCCTAATCCTAATAAACCTTCCAACTAGAACCTAACCTTCATTTACACTGTCCCCAATCACAATAAATGAAATTTCAATTATAGTTCAGTCCATAATTATATCAACTCTAACCTTAATAAACCTAATTACAACTTCAACCCAATTTCCAAGTACTTTAAATTCAATACACTGAAGCTCTACTACAACCTAATCTTTGATCATCCTAGCCCTGACCCCAAATAAACTGAATTTTAACCGCAATCTAATCACCCATCATCCTAACCCCAATTTAGATTAAAACTAGACTGACTACAACCCACCCTACCTACAATTAATTCAACTTCGACCTCAATAGATATATTTCTAACCCTGACCTACCTTAACCACCTTGACCATAAATTATACAATATAATTGATTGACCTAAAACATAATTTAAAATGGAAACCCCCAAAATCAATCGATATCCTATGTAATATTAATGAAATAAAAAAGGAATAAGGAAAAAAAGGTTATACCACAAGAGGGACACCTGAGGGGCCCACAGTCAACATGAAGTCCTCGAGGATGTTTGGGTATGGATATGGACGTTTGTGTAATATTTTTTGCCACAAGCAAACCAAGAATACACACCGTAGAGAAGTTTAAAGAGCCAAGCGCGCTGAGAACACGACGGTAAACACTTTACAACATGTGTACATAACTAAACATATACTAACACCTAACTACCAGTTTATTAACAATGAATTAATACATCGACTGATAGTGAGTGCATCATGAATTATTGATGAATTAATGATATGTATACATTAACAAATTAATGAGTGACATATGAATAGACTAGGGTTAAATTGGGCCTATTCGGTGCGTACTCTCTCTTAAGCTGGGAAGCCTCGACTTCCCGGCTTGACGGAATCCTAAGGCACCGCTCATTTTTGATCCTCTGCTGCCATCTTTTGGAATAGTCATGCCACATCACTTAGTATGATTTCAGGTTTTTCAACAGCTCATATTCCAAAAAATACCAAACCTTGGCTACCTGATAAGTCAGAAGAATGTCAACCGAACTGTTCACATCTTGTTCAATCGATTCAGGTACTTTACTGTTCTGTTCCTTTATTTTTTATTGTTATTTTTTAACATTACACACACTGCCAATTGCCTGTGTGTGTGTGTGTGTGTGTGTGTGTGTGTCTGTGTCTGTGTCTGTGTGTGTGTGTGTGTGTGTGTGTGTCCACGTACTCGGCCCATGAATCTCATTCTGATACCAGGGGTTACCATTCGTGTTCTTGAACGATTATTGCATTTTTGTGCTTATCATATGTTTTGTTTTGTTTTTTTTGTGTGTGTGTTGTGTGTCATAGGTTCGTGGTCTCGTGGATGTGTGGGTCGTGTGCTGCCCACCTCGGCCACGGACGGATCTTCTGCTCCAAGTCTGACTCGGATCATGTCCTGCTGAAATAAATAAATAAAAGGTAGGCAAATAGTTAGACATACACATGGATTGATGGATGCTTTACTGATCCCCAAGGAAATAAAAGTCCCTGTGGTACAATACAACACACATCATTGACATTACAAACCAGCAAAAAGGACATGTTTTGCATACGGCCAATAGGAGAGCAGACATTTGCATACTGCTACCTCCAGCCAATAGGAGAGCAAAGATTAGCATACGTCTCATTTCAATGCCACTAATTTGAATGCCGCCTCTGGTTTTAACTCTTAACCATCTGTCTCGCGTGTGTCAACCTCAATAAACCTAATCTTACCATTACCCTAATCCCTAACCTAACTCTAACCCCAACCTCAATAAACCTAATCTTAACCATAACCTCATTCCTAATTATTCCAACCCCAACCTCAATAAGCCTAATCTTAACCATAACCTAATCCCTAATTACTCTAACCCCAACCTCAATAGACTCATCTCAACGATGACCTTACCCCAATTATTTACCATAACCCAACCCCTAATTACTCTAACCCTAAGCTTAATAAACCTAATTTCAACCCAATTCCCAATTATTCCAACCCCAACCACAATAAACTCCATTTCAACCATAACCCAACTCCCAATTATTCTAACCCTAATCCTAATAAACCTTCCAACTAGAACCTAACCTTCATTTACACTGTCCCCAATCACAATAAATGAAATTTCAATTATAGTTCAGTCCATAATTATATCAACTCTAACCTTAATAAACCTAATTACAACTTCAACCCAATTTCCAAGTACTTTAAATTCAATACACTGAAGCTCTACTACAACCTAATCTTTGATCATCCTAGCCCTGACCCCAAATAAACTGAATTTTAACCGCAATCTAATCACCCATCATCCTAACCCCAATTTAGATTAAAACTAGACTGACTACAACCCACCCTACCTACAATTAATTCAACTTCGACCTCAATAGATATATTTCTAACCCTGACCTACCTTAACCACCTTGACCATAAATTATACAATATAATTGATTGACCTAAAACATAATTTAAAATGGAAACCCCCAAAATAAATCGATATCCTATGTAATATTAATGAAATAAAAAAGGAATAAGGAAAAAAAGGTTATACCACAAGAGGGACACCTGAGGGCGCCACAGTCAACATGAAGTCCTCGAGGATGTTTGGGTATGGATATGGACGTTTGTGTAATATTTTTTGCCACAAGCAAACCAAGAATACACACCGTAGAGAAGTTTAAAGAGCCAAGCGCGCTGAGAACACGACGGTAAACACTTTACAACATGTGTACATAACTAAACATATACTAACACCTAACTACCAGTTTATTAACAATGAATTAATACATCGACTGATAGTGAGTGCATCATGAATTATTGATGAATTAATGATATGTATACATTAACAAATTAATGAGTGACATATGAATAGACTAGGGTTAAATTGGGCCTATTCGGTGCGTACTCTCTCTTAAGCTGGGAAGCCTCGACTTCCCGGCTTGACGGAATCCTAAGGCACCGCTCATTTTTGATCCTCTGCTGCCATCTTTTGGAATAGTCATGCCACATCACTTAGTATGATTTCAGGTTTTTCAACAGCTCGTATTCCAAAAAATACCAAACCTTGGCTACCTGATAAGTCAGAAGAATGTCAACCGAACTGTTCACATCTTGTTCAATCGATTCAGGTACTTTACTGTTCTGTTCCTTTATTTTTTATTGTTATTTTTTAACATTACACACACTGCCAATTGCCTGTGTGTGTGTGTGTGTGTGTGTGTGTGTGTGTGTGTGTCTGTGTCTGTGTCTGTGTGTGTGTGTGTGTGTGTGTGTGTGTCCACGTACTCGGCCCATGAATCTCATTCTGATACCAGGGGTTACCATTCGTGTTCTTGAACGATTATTGCATTTTTGTGCTTATCATATGTTTTGTTTTGTTTTTTTTGTGTGTGTGTTGTGTGTCATAGGTTCGTGGTCTCGTGGATGTGTGGGTCGTGTGCTGCCCACCTCGGCCACGGACGGATCTTCTGCTCCAAGTCTGACTCGGATCATGTCCTGCTGAAATAAATAAATAAAAGGTAGGCAAATAGTTAGACATACACATGGATTGATGGATGCTTTACTGATCCCCAAGGAAATAAAAGTCCCTGTGGTACAATACAACACACATCATTGACATTACAAACCAGCAAAAAGGACATGTTTGAGTTTCAACCAATGGGATTCCAAACATTTGCATACGGCCAATAGGAGAGCAGACATTTGCATACTGCTACCTCCAGCCAATAGGAGAGCAAAGATTAGCATACGTCTCATTTCAATGCCACTAATTTGAATGCCGCCTCTGGTTTTAACTCTTAACCTATGAGCAAAACCCTAACCACGCCCCCAATCCAAGGCCTAACCCCAAGCTAACCCCAGACTTACTGAAAGCTGGCACCTGCTGTTTAGGTTAGGAACTGCATCTAACCCCAAGCTAACCCCAGACTTACTGAAAGCTGGCACCTGCTGTTTAGGTTAGGAACTGCATCTAACCCCAAGCTAACCCCAGACTTACTGAAAGCTGGCACCTGCTGTTTAGGTTAGGAACTGCATCTAACCCCAAGCTAACCCCAGACTTACTGAAAGCTGGCACCTGCTGTTTAGGTTAGGAACTGCATCTAACCCCAAGCTAACCCCAGACTTACTGAAAGCTGGCACCTGCTGTTTAGGTTAGGAACTGCATCTAACCCCACATGAAATTAAGAAACCCAAATGAAAGGGCACATTTTCTGCATAATTGCACAGCTTGTAACCCTTGTAACCAATCATGGCTACATCTCTGTAGCAAGCTTTAGGAGCTGAGAAATCGATCCAAGTTTGAATTAGGGCCTGTTTATGTAGCTGCAGACAGTTCTCTTGTCCTTTATGTTCCACGTTTCCTTAATCTTAACCATCACCTAATCCCTAATTACTCTAACCCCAACCTCAATAAACCTAATCTTAACCATCACCTAATCCCTAATTACTCTAACCCCAACCTCAATAAACCTAATCTTAACCATAACCTCATTCCTAATTATTCCAACCCCAACCTCAATAAGCCTAATCTTAACCATAACCTAATCCCTAATTACTCTAACCCCAACCTCAATAAACCTAATCTTAACCATCACCTAATCCCTAATTACTCTAACCCCAACCTCAATAAACCTAATCTTAACCATCACCTAATCCCTAATTACTCTAACCCCAACCTCAATAAACCTAATCTTAACCATAACCTCATTCCTAATTATTCCAACCCCAACCTCAATAAGCCTAATCTTAACCATAACCTAATCCCTAATTACTCTAACCCCAACCTCAATAGACTCATCTCAACGATGACCTTACCCCAATTATTTACCATAACCCAACCCCTAATTACTCTAACCCTAAGCTTAATAAACCTAATTTCAACCCAATTCCCAATTATTCCAACCCCAACCACAATAAACTCCATTTCAACCATAACCCAACTCCCAATTATTCTAACCCTAATCCTAATAAACCTTCCAACTAGAACCTAACCTTCATTTACACTGTCCCCAATCACAATAAATGAAATTTCAATTATAGTTCAGTCCATAATTATATCAACTCTAACCTTAATAAACCTAATTACAACTTCAACCCAATTTCCAAGTACTTTAAATTCAATACACTGAAGCTCTACTACAACCTAATCTTTGATCATCCTAGCCCTGACCCCAAATAAACTGAATTTTAACCGCAATCTAATCACCCATCATCCTAACCCCAATTTAGATTAAAACTAGACTGACTACAACCCACCCTACCTACAATTAATTCAACTTCGACCTCAATAGATATATTTCTAACCCTGACCTACCTTAACCACCTTGACCATAAATTATACAATATAATTGATTGACCTAAAACATAATTTAAAATGGAAACCCCCAAAATAAATCGATATCCTATGTAATATTAATGAAATAAAAAAGGAATAAGGAAAAAAAGGTTATACCACAAGAGGGACACCTGAGGGCGCCACAGTCAACATGAAGTCCTCGAGGATGTTTGGGTATGGATATGGACGTTTGTGTAATATTTTTTGCCACAAGCAAACCAAGAATACACACCGTAGAGAAGTTTAAAGAGCCAAGCGCGCTGAGAACACGACGGTAAACACTTTACAACATGTGTACATAACTAAACATATACTAACACCTAACTACCAGTTTATTAACAATGAATTAATACATCGACTGATAGTGAGTGCATCATGAATTATTGATGAATTAATGATATGTATACATTAACAAATTAATGAGTGACATATGAATAGACTAGGGTTAAATTGGGCCTATTCGGTGCGTACTCTCTCTTAAGCTGGGAAGCCTCGACTTCCCGGCTTGACGGAATCCTAAGGCACCGCTCATTTTTGATCCTCTGCTGCCATCTTTTGGAATAGTCATGCCACATCACTTAGTATGATTTCAGGTTTTTCAACAGCTCGTATTCCAAAAAATACCAAACCTTGGCTACCTGATAAGTCAGAAGAATGTCAACCGAACTGTTCACATCTTGTTCAATCGATTCAGGTACTTTACTGTTCTGTTCCTTTATTTTTTATTGTTATTTTTTAACATTACACACACTGCCAATTGCCTGTGTGTGTGTGTGTGTGTGTGTGTGTGTGTGTGTGTGTCTGTGTCTGTGTCTGTGTGTGTGTGTGTGTGTGTGTGTGTCCACGTACTCGGCCCATGAATCTCATTCTGATACCAGGGGTTACCATTCGTGTTCTTGAACGATTATTGCATTTTTGTGCTTATCATATGTTTTGTTTTGTTTTTTTTGTGTGTGTGTTGTGTGTCATAGGTTCGTGGTCTCGTGGATGTGTGGGTCGTGTGCTGCCCACCTCGGCCACGGACGGATCTTCTGCTCCAAGTCTGACTCGGATCATGTCCTGCTGAAATAAATAAATAAAAGGTAGGCAAATAGTTAGACATACACATGGATTGATGGATGCTTTACTGATCCCCAAGGAAATAAAAGTCCCTGTGGTACAATACAACACACATCATTGACATTACAAACCAGCAAAAAGGACATGTTTGAGTTTCAACCAATGGGATTCCAAACATTTGCATACGGCCAATAGGAGAGCAGACATTTGCATACTGCTACCTCCAGCCAATAGGAGAGCAAAGATTAGCATACGTCTCATTTCAATGCCACTAATTTGAATGCCGCCTCTGGTTTTAACTCTTAACCTAACCCTAACCCTAACCCTAACCCTAACCCTAACCCTAACCCTAACCCTAACCCTAACCCTAACCCTAACCTAATCCCTAATTACTCTAACCCCAACCTCAATAAACCTAATCTTAACCATCACCTAATCCCTAATTACTCTAACCCCAACCTCAATAAACCTAATCTTAACCATCACCTAATCCCTAATTACTCTAACCCCAACCTCAATAAACCTAATCTTAACCATAACCTCATTCCTAATTATTCCAACCCCAACCTCAATAAGCCTAATCTTAACCATAACCGAATCCCTAATTACTCTAACCCCAACCTCAATAGACTCATCTCAACGATGACCTTACCCCAATTATTTACCATGACCCAACCCCTAATTACTCTAACCCTAAGCTTAATAAACCTAATTTCAACCCAATTCCCAATTATTCCAACCCCAACCACAATAAACTCCATTTCAACCATAACCCAACTCCCAATTATTCTAACCCTAATCCTAATAAACCTTCCAACTAGAACCTAACCTTCATTTACACTGTCCCCAATCACAATAAATGAAATTTCAATTATAGTTCAGTCCATAATTATATCAACTCTAACCTTAATAAACCTAATTACAACTTCAACCCAATTTCCAAGTACTTTAAATTCAATACACTGAAGCTCTACTACAACCTAATCTTTGATCATCCTAGCCCTGACCCCAAATAAACTGAATTTTAACCGCAATCTAATCACCCATCATCCTAACCCCAATTTAGATTAAAACTAGACTGACTACAACCCACCCTACCTACAATTAATTCAACTTCGACCTCAATAGATATATTTCTAACCCTGACCTACCTTAACCACCTTGACCATAAATTATACAATATAATTGATTGACCTAAAACATAATTTAAAATGGAAACCCCCAAAATCAATCGATATCCTATGTAATATTAATGAAATAAAAAAGGAATAAGGAAAAAAAGGTTATACCACAAGAGGGACACCTGAGGGCGCCACAGTCAACATGAAGTCCTCGAGGATGTTTGGGTATGGATATGGACGTTTGTGTAATATTTTTTGCCACAAGCAAACCAAGAATACACACCGTAGAGAAGTTTAAAGAGCCAAGCGCGCTGAGAACACGACGGTAAACACTTTACAACATGTGTACATAACTAAACATATACTAACACCTAACTACCAGTTTATTAACAATGAATTAATACATCGACTGATAGTGAGTGCATCATGAATTATTGATGAATTAATGATATGTATACATTAACAAATTAATGAGTGACATATGAATAGACTAGGGTTAAATTGGGCCTATTCGGTGCGTACTCTCTCTTAAGCTGGGAAGCCTCGACTTCCCGGCTTGACGGAATCCTAAGGCACCGCTCATTTTTGATCCTCTGCTGCCATCTTTTGGAATAGTCATGCCACATCACTTAGTATGATTTCAGGTTTTTCAACAGCTCGTATTCCAAAAAATACCAAACCTTGGCTACCTGATAAGTCAGAAGAATGTCAACCGAACTGTTCACATCTTGTTCAATCGATTCAGGTACTTTACTGTTCTGTTCCTTTATTTTTTATTGTTATTTTTTAACATTACACACACTGCCAATTGCCTGTGTGTGTGTGTGTGTGTGTGTGTGTGTGTCTGTGTCTGTGTGTGTGTGTGTGTGTGTGTGTGTCCACGTACTCGGCCCATGAATCTCATTCTGATACCAGGGGTTACCATTCGTGTTCTTGAACGATTATTGCATTTTTGTGCTTATCATATGTTTTGTTTTGTTTTTTTTGTGTGTGTGTTGTGTGTCATAGGTTCGTGGTCTCGTGGATGTGTGGGTCGTGTGCTGCCCACCTCGGCCACGGACGGATCTTCTGCTCCAAGTCTGACTCGGATCATGTCCTGCTGAAATAAATAAATAAAAGGTAGGCAAATAGTTAGACATACACATGGATTGATGGATGCTTTACTGATCCCCAAGGAAATAAAAGTCCCTGTGGTACAATACAACACACATCATTGACATTACAAACCAGCAAAAAGGACATGTTTGAGTTTCAACCAATGGGATTCCAAACATTTGCATACGGCCAATAGGAGAGCAGACATTTGCATACTGCTACCTCCAGCCAATAGGAGAGCAAAGATTAGCATACGTCTCATTTCAATGCCACTAATTTGAATGCCGCCTCTGGTTTTAACTCTTAACCTAACCCTAACCCTAACCCTAACCCTAACCCTAACCCTAACCCTAACCCTAAACCTAAACCTAACCCTAAACCTAAACCTAAACCTAATCTTAACCATCACCTAATCCCTAATTACTCTAACCCCAACCTCAATAAACCTAATCTTAACCATCACCTAATCCCTAATTACTCTAACCCCAACCTCAATAAACCTAATCTTAACCATAACCTCATTCCTAATTATTCCAACCCCAACCTCAATAAGCCTAATCTTAACCATAACCTAATCCCTAATTACTCTAACCCCAACCTCAATAGACTCATCTCAACGATGACCTTACCCCAATTATTTACCATAACCCAACCCCTAATTACTCTAACCCTAAGCTTAATAAACCTAATTTCAACCCAATTCCCAATTATTCCAACCCCAACCACAATAAACTCCATTTCAACCATAACCCAACTCCCAATTATTCTAACCCTAATCCTAATAAACCTTCCAACTAGAACCTAACCTTCATTTACACTGTCCCCAATCACAATAAATGAAATTTCAATTATAGTTCAGTCCATAATTATATCAACTCTAACCTTAATAAACCTAATTACAACTTCAACCCAATTTCCAAGTACTTTAAATTCAATACACTGAAGCTCTACTACAACCTAATCTTTGATCATCCTAGCCCTGACCCCAAATAAACTGAATTTTAACCGCAATCTAATCACCCATCATCCTAACCCCAATTTAGATTAAAACTAGACTGACTACAACCCACCCTACCTACAATTAATTCAACTTCGACCTCAATAGATATATTTCTAACCCTGACCTACCTTAACCACCTTGACCATAAATTATACAATATAATTGATTGACCTAAAACATAATTTAAAATGGAAACCCCCAAAATCAATCGATATCCTATGTAATATTAATGAAATAAAAAAGGAATAAGGAAAAAAAGGTTATACCACAAGAGGGACACCTGAGGGCGCCACAGTCAACATGAAGTCCTCGAGGATGTTTGGGTATGGATATGGACGTTTGTGTAATATTTTTTGCCACAAGCAAACCAAGAATACACACCGTAGAGAAGTTTAAAGAGCCAAGCGCGCTGAGAACACGACGGTAAACACTTTACAACATGTGTACATAACTAAACATATACTAACACCTAACTACCAGTTTATTAACAATGAATTAATACATCGACTGATAGTGAGTGCATCATGAATTATTGATGAATTAATGATATGTATACATTAACAAATTAATGAGTGACATATGAATAGACTAGGGTTAAATTGGGCCTATTCGGTGCGTACTCTCTCTTAAGCTGGGAAGCCTCGACTTCCCGGCTTGACGGAATCCTAAGGCACCGCTCATTTTTGATCCTCTGCTGCCATCTTTTGGAATAGTCATGCCACATCACTTAGTATGATTTCAGGTTTTTCAACAGCTCGTATTCCAAAAAATACCAAACCTTGGCTACCTGATAAGTCAGAAGAATGTCAACCGAACTGTTCACATCTTGTTCAATCGATTCAGGTACTTTACTGTTCTGTTCCTTTATTTTTTATTGTTATTTTTTAACATTACACACACTGCCAATTGCCTGTGTGTGTGTGTGTGTGTGTGTGTGTGTGTGTGTGTGTCTGTGTCTGTGTCTGTGTGTGTGTGTGTGTGTGTGTGTGTCCACGTACTCGGCCCATGAATCTCATTCTGATACCAGGGGTTACCATTCGTGTTCTTGAACGATTATTGCATTTTTGTGCTTATCATATGTTTTGTTTTGTTTTTTTTGTGTGTGTGTTGTGTGTCATAGGTTCGTGGTCTCGTGGATGTGTGGGTCGTGTGCTGCCCACCTCGGCCACGGACGGATCTTCTGCTCCAAGTCTGACTCGGATCATGTCCTGCTGAAATAAATAAATAAAAGGTAGGCAAATAGTTAGACATACACATGGATTGATGGATGCTTTACTGATCCCCAAGGAAATAAAAGTCCCTGTGGTACAATACAACACACATCATTGACATTACAAACCAGCAAAAAGGACATGTTTGAGTTTCAACCAATGGGATTCCAAACATTTGCATACGGCCAATAGGAGAGCAGACATTTGCATACTGCTACCTCCAGCCAATAGGAGAGCAAAGATTAGCATACGTCTCATTTCAATGCCACTAATTTGAATGCCGCCTCTGGTTTTAACTCTTAACCTATGAGCAAAACCCTAACCACGCCCCCAATCCAAGGCCTAACCCCAAGCTAACCCCAGACTTACTGAAAGCTGGCACCTGCTGTTTAGGTTAGGAACTGCATCTAACCCCAAGCTAACCCCAGACTTACTGAAAGCTGGCACCTGCTGTTTAGGTTAGGAACTGCATCTAACCCCAAGCTAACCCCAGACTTACTGAAAGCTGGCACCTGCTGTTTAGGTTAGGAACTGCATCTAACCCCAAGCTAACCCCAGACTTACTGAAAGCTGGCACCTGCTGTTTAGGTTAGGAACTGCATCTAACCCCAAGCTAACCCCAGACTTACTGAAAGCTGGCACCTGCTGTTTAGGTTAGGAACTGCATCTAACCCCACATGAAATTAAGAAACCCAAATGAAAGGGCACATTTTCTGCATAATTGCACAGCTTGTAACCCTTGTAACCAATCATGGCTACATCTCTGTAGCAAGCTTTAGGAGCTGAGAAATCGATCCAAGTTTGAATTAGGGCCTGTTTATGTAGCTGCAGACAGTTCTCTTGTCCTTTATGTTCCACGTTTCCTTAATCTTAACCATCACCTAATCCCTAATTACTCTAACCCCAACCTCAATAAACCTAATCTTAACCATCACCTAATCCCTAATTACTCTAACCCCAACCTCAATAAACCTAATCTTAACCATAACCTCATTCCTAATTATTCCAACCCCAACCTCAATAAGCCTAATCTTAACCATAACCTAATCCCTAATTACTCTAACCCCAACCTCAATAAACCTAATCTTAACCATCACCTAATCCCTAATTACTCTAACCCCAACCTCAATAAACCTAATCTTAACCATCACCTAATCCCTAATTACTCTAACCCCAACCTCAATAAACCTAATCTTAACCATAACCTCATTCCTAATTATTCCAACCCCAACCTCAATAAGCCTAATCTTAACCATAACCTAATCCCTAATTACTCTAACCCCAACCTCAATAGACTCATCTCAACGATGACCTTACCCCAATTATTTACCATAACCCAACCCCTAATTACTCTAACCCTAAGCTTAATAAACCTAATTTCAACCCAATTCCCAATTATTCCAACCCCAACCACAATAAACTCCATTTCAACCATAACCCAACTCCCAATTATTCTAACCCTAATCCTAATAAACCTTCCAACTAGAACCTAACCTTCATTTACACTGTCCCCAATCACAATAAATGAAATTTCAATTATAGTTCAGTCCATAATTATATCAACTCTAACCTTAATAAACCTAATTACAACTTCAACCCAATTTCCAAGTACTTTAAATTCAATACACTGAAGCTCTACTACAACCTAATCTTTGATCATCCTAGCCCTGACCCCAAATAAACTGAATTTTAACCGCAATCTAATCACCCATCATCCTAACCCCAATTTAGATTAAAACTAGACTGACTACAACCCACCCTACCTACAATTAATTCAACTTCGACCTCAATAGATATATTTCTAACCCTGACCTACCTTAACCACCTTGACCATAAATTATACAATATAATTGATTGACCTAAAACATAATTTAAAATGGAAACCCCCAAAATAAATCGATATCCTATGTAATATTAATGAAATAAAAAAGGAATAAGGAAAAAAAGGTTATACCACAAGAGGGACACCTGAGGGCGCCACAGTCAACATGAAGTCCTCGAGGATGTTTGGGTATGGATATGGACGTTTGTGTAATATTTTTTGCCACAAGCAAACCAAGAATACACACCGTAGAGAAGTTTAAAGAGCCAAGCGCGCTGAGAACACGACGGTAAACACTTTACAACATGTGTACATAACTAAACATATACTAACACCTAACTACCAGTTTATTAACAATGAATTAATACATCGACTGATAGTGAGTGCATCATGAATTATTGATGAATTAATGATATGTATACATTAACAAATTAATGAGTGACATATGAATAGACTAGGGTTAAATTGGGCCTATTCGGTGCGTACTCTCTCTTAAGCTGGGAAGCCTCGACTTCCCGGCTTGACGGAATCCTAAGGCACCGCTCATTTTTGATCCTCTGCTGCCATCTTTTGGAATAGTCATGCCACATCACTTAGTATGATTTCAGGTTTTTCAACAGCTCGTATTCCAAAAAATACCAAACCTTGGCTACCTGATAAGTCAGAAGAATGTCAACCGAACTGTTCACATCTTGTTCAATCGATTCAGGTACTTTACTGTTCTGTTCCTTTATTTTTTATTGTTATTTTTTAACATTACACACACTGCCAATTGCCTGTGTGTGTGTGTGTGTGTGTGTGTGTGTGTCTGTGTCTGTGTGTGTGTGTGTGTGTGTGTGTGTCCACGTACTCGGCCCATGAATCTCATTCTGATACCAGGGGTTACCATTCGTGTTCTTGAACGATTATTGCATTTTTGTGCTTATCATATGTTTTGTTTTGTTTTTTTTGTGTGTGTGTTGTGTGTCATAGGTTCGTGGTCTCGTGGATGTGTGGGTCGTGTGCTGCCCACCTCGGCCACGGACGGATCTTCTGCTCCAAGTCTGACTCGGATCATGTCCTGCTGAAATAAATAAATAAAAGGTAGGCAAATAGTTAGACATACACATGGATTGATGGATGCTTTACTGATCCCCAAGGAAATAAAAGTCCCTGTGGTACAATACAACACACATCATTGACATTACAAACCAGCAAAAAGGACATGTTTGAGTTTCAACCAATGGGATTCCAAACATTTGCATACGGCCAATAGGAGAGCAGACATTTGCATACTGCTACCTCCAGCCAATAGGAGAGCAAAGATTAGCATACGTCTCATTTCAATGCCACTAATTTGAATGCCGCCTCTGGTTTTAACTCTTAACCTAACCCTAACCCTAACCCTAACCCTAACCCTAACCCTAACCCTAACCCTAAACCTAAACCTAACCCTAAACCTAAACCTAAACCTAATCTTAACCATCACCTAATCCCTAATTACTCTAACCCCAACCTCAATAAACCTAATCTTAACCATCACCTAATCCCTAATTACTCTAACCCCAACCTCAATAAACCTAATCTTAACCATAACCTCATTCCTAATTATTCCAACCCCAACCTCAATAAGCCTAATCTTAACCATAACCTAATCCCTAATTACTCTAACCCCAACCTCAATAGACTCATCTCAACGATGACCTTACCCCAATTATTTACCATAACCCAACCCCTAATTACTCTAACCCTAAGCTTAATAAACCTAATTTCAACCCAATTCCCAATTATTCCAACCCCAACCACAATAAACTCCATTTCAACCATAACCCAACTCCCAATTATTCTAACCCTAATCCTAATAAACCTTCCAACTAGAACCTAACCTTCATTTACACTGTCCCCAATCACAATAAATGAAATTTCAATTATAGTTCAGTCCATAATTATATCAACTCTAACCTTAATAAACCTAATTACAACTTCAACCCAATTTCCAAGTACTTTAAATTCAATACACTGAAGCTCTACTACAACCTAATCTTTGATCATCCTAGCCCTGACCCCAAATAAACTGAATTTTAACCGCAATCTAATCACCCATCATCCTAACCCCAATTTAGATTAAAACTAGACTGACTACAACCCACCCTACCTACAATTAATTCAACTTCGACCTCAATAGATATATTTCTAACCCTGACCTACCTTAACCACCTTGACCATAAATTATACAATATAATTGATTGACCTAAAACATAATTTAAAATGGAAACCCCCAAAATCAATCGATATCCTATGTAATATTAATGAAATAAAAAAGGAATAAGGAAAAAAAGGTTATACCACAAGAGGGACACCTGAGGGCGCCACAGTCAACATGAAGTCCTCGAGGATGTTTGGGTATGGATATGGACGTTTGTGTAATATTTTTTGCCACAAGCAAACCAAGAATACACACCGTAGAGAAGTTTAAAGAGCCAAGCGCGCTGAGAACACGACGGTAAACACTTTACAACATGTGTACATAACTAAACATATACTAACACCTAACTACCAGTTTATTAACAATGAATTAATACATCGACTGATAGTGAGTGCATCATGAATTATTGATGAATTAATGATATGTATACATTAACAAATTAATGAGTGACATATGAATAGACTAGGGTTAAATTGGGCCTATTCGGTGCGTACTCTCTCTTAAGCTGGGAAGCCTCGACTTCCCGGCTTGACGGAATCCTAAGGCACCGCTCATTTTTGATCCTCTGCTGCCATCTTTTGGAATAGTCATGCCACATCACTTAGTATGATTTCAGGTTTTTCAACAGCTCGTATTCCAAAAAATACCAAACCTTGGCTACCTGATAAGTCAGAAGAATGTCAACCGAACTGTTCACATCTTGTTCAATCGATTCAGGTACTTTACTGTTCTGTTCCTTTATTTTTTATTGTTATTTTTTAACATTACACACACTGCCAATTGCCTGTGTGTGTGTGTGTGTGTGTGTGTGTGTGTGTGTGTGTCTGTGTCTGTGTCTGTGTGTGTGTGTGTGTGTGTGTGTGTCCACGTACTCGGCCCATGAATCTCATTCTGATACCAGGGGTTACCATTCGTGT
The DNA here is from genome assembly GCF_030014385.1 of Trichomycterus rosablanca. NCBI lineage: Eukaryota > Metazoa > Chordata > Actinopteri > Siluriformes > Trichomycteridae > Trichomycterus > Trichomycterus rosablanca. Next base: position 4,426 of record NW_026947105.1, on the reverse strand, counting down.
TCTTGAACGATTATTGCATTTTTGTGCTTATCATATGTTTTGTTTTGTTTTTTTTGTGTGTGTGTTGTGTGTCATAGGTTCGTGGTCTCGTGGATGTGTGGGTCGTGTGCTGCCCACCTCGGCCACGGACGGATCTTCTGCTCCAAGTCTGACTCGGATCATGTCCTGCTGAAATAAATAAATAAAAGGTAGGCAAATAGTTAGACATACACATGGATTGATGGATGCTTTACTGATCCCCAAGGAAATAAAAGTCCCTGTGGTACAATACAACACACATCATTGACATTACAAACCAGCAAAAAGGACATGTTTGAGTTTCAACCAATGGGATTCCAAACATTTGCATACGGCCAATAGGAGAGCAGACATTTGCATACTGCTACCTCCAGCCAATAGGAGAGCAAAGATTAGCATACGTCTCATTTCAATGCCACTAATTTGAATGCCGCCTCTGGTTTTAACTCTTAACCTATGAGCAAAACCCTAACCACGCCCCCAATCCAAGGCCTAACCCCAAGCTAACCCCAGACTTACTGAAAGCTGGCACCTGCTGTTTAGGTTAGGAACTGCATCTAACCCCAAGCTAACCCCAGACTTACTGAAAGCTGGCACCTGCTGTTTAGGTTAGGAACTGCATCTAACCCCAAGCTAACCCCAGACTTACTGAAAGCTGGCACCTGCTGTTTAGGTTAGGAACTGCATCTAACCCCAAGCTAACCCCAGACTTACTGAAAGCTGGCACCTGCTGTTTAGGTTAGGAACTGCATCTAACCCCAAGCTAACCCCAGACTTACTGAAAGCTGGCACCTGCTGTTTAGGTTAGGAACTGCATCTAACCCCACATGAAATTAAGAAACCCAAATGAAAGGGCACATTTTCTGCATAATTGCACAGCTTGTAACCCTTGTAACCAATCATGGCTACATCTCTGTAGCAAGCTTTAGGAGCTGAGAAATCGATCCAAGTTTGAATTAGGGCCTGTTTATGTAGCTGCAGACAGTTCTCTTGTCCTTTATGTTCCACGTTTCCTTAATCTTAACCATCACCTAATCCCTAATTACTCTAACCCCAACCTCAATAAACCTAATCTTAACCATCACCTAATCCCTAATTACTCTAACCCCAACCTCAATAAACCTAATCTTAACCATAACCTCATTCCTAATTATTCCAACCCCAACCTCAATAAGCCTAATCTTAACCATAACCTAATCCCTAATTACTCTAACCCCAACCTCAATAAACCTAATCTTAACCATCACCTAATCCCTAATTACTCTAACCCCAACCTCAATAAACCTAATCTTAACCATCACCTAATCCCTAATTACTCTAACCCCAACCTCAATAAACCTAATCTTAACCATAACCTCATTCCTAATTATTCCAACCCCAACCTCAATAAGCCTAATCTTAACCATAACCTAATCCCTAATTACTCTAACCCCAACCTCAATAGACTCATCTCAACGATGACCTTACCCCAATTATTTACCATAACCCAACCCCTAATTACTCTAACCCTAAGCTTAATAAACCTAATTTCAACCCAATTCCCAATTATTCCAACCCCAACCACAATAAACTCCATTTCAACCATAACCCAACTCCCAATTATTCTAACCCTAATCCTAATAAACCTTCCAACTAGAACCTAACCTTCATTTACACTGTCCCCAATCACAATAAATGAAATTTCAATTATAGTTCAGTCCATAATTATATCAACTCTAACCTTAATAAACCTAATTACAACTTCAACCCAATTTCCAAGTACTTTAAATTCAATACACTGAAGCTCTACTACAACCTAATCTTTGATCATCCTAGCCCTGACCCCAAATAAACTGAATTTTAACCGCAATCTAATCACCCATCATCCTAACCCCAATTTAGATTAAAACTAGACTGACTACAACCCACCCTACCTACAATTAATTCAACTTCGACCTCAATAGATATATTTCTAACCCTGACCTACCTTAACCACCTTGACCATAAATTATACAATATAATTGATTGACCTAAAACATAATTTAAAATGGAAACCCCCAAAATAAATCGATATCCTATGTAATATTAATGAAATAAAAAAGGAATAAGGAAAAAAAGGTTATACCACAAGAGGGACACCTGAGGGCGCCACAGTCAACATGAAGTCCTCGAGGATGTTTGGGTATGGATATGGACGTTTGTGTAATATTTTTTGCCACAAGCAAACCAAGAATACACACCGTAGAGAAGTTTAAAGAGCCAAGCGCGCTGAGAACACGACGGTAAACACTTTACAACATGTGTACATAACTAAACATATACTAACACCTAACTACCAGTTTATTAACAATGAATTAATACATCGACTGATAGTGAGTGCATCATGAATTATTGATGAATTAATGATATGTATACATTAACAAATTAATGAGTGACATATGAATAGACTAGGGTTAAATTGGGCCTATTCGGTGCGTACTCTCTCTTAAGCTGGGAAGCCTCGACTTCCCGGCTTGACGGAATCCTAAGGCACCGCTCATTTTTGATCCTCTGCTGCCATCTTTTGGAATAGTCATGCCACATCACTTAGTATGATTTCAGGTTTTTCAACAGCTCGTATTCCAAAAAATACCAAACCTTGGCTACCTGATAAGTCAGAAGAATGTCAACCGAACTGTTCACATCTTGTTCAATCGATTCAGGTACTTTACTGTTCTGTTCCTTTATTTTTTATTGTTATTTTTTAACATTACACACACTGCCAATTGCCTGTGTGTGTGTGTGTGTGTGTGTGTGTGTGTGTGTGTGTCTGTGTCTGTGTCTGTGTGTGTGTGTGTGTGTGTGTGTGTCCACGTACTCGGCCCATGAATCTCATTCTGATACCAGGGGTTACCATTCGTGTTCTTGAACGATTATTGCATTTTTGTGCTTATCATATGTTTTGTTTTGTTTTTTTTGTGTGTGTGTTGTGTGTCATAGGTTCGCGGTCTCGTGGATGTGTGGGTCGTGTGCTGCCCACCTCGGCCACGGACGGATCTTCTGCTCCAAGTCTGACTCGGATCATGTCCTGCTGAAATAAATAAATAAAAGGTAGGCAAATAGTTAGACATACACATGGATTGATGGATGCTTTACTGATCCCCAAGGAAATAAAAGTCCCTGTGGTACAATACAACACACATCATTGACATTACAAACCAGCAAAAAGGACATGTTTGAGTTTCAACCAATGGGATTCCAAACATTTGCATACGGCCAATAGGAGAGCAGACATTTGCATACTGCTACCTCCAGCCAATAGGAGAGCAAAGATTAGCATACGTCTCATTTCAATGCCACTAATTTGAATGCCGCCTCTGGTTTTAACTCTTAACCTAACCCTAACCCTAACCCTAACCCTAACCCTAACCCTAACCCTAACCCTAAACCTAAACCTAACCCTAAACCTAAACCTAAACCTAATCTTAACCATCACCTAATCCCTAATTACTCTAACCCCAACCTCAATAAACCTAATCTTAACCATCACCTAATCCCTAATTACTCTAACCCCAACCTCAATAAACCTAATCTTAACCATAACCTCATTCCTAATTATTCCAACCCCAACCTCAATAAGCCTAATCTTAACCATAACCTAATCCCTAATTACTCTAACCCCAACCTCAATAGACTCATCTCAACGATGACCTTACCCCAATTATTTACCATAACCCAACCCCTAATTACTCTAACCCTAAGCTTAATAAACCTAATTTCAACCCAATTCCCAATTATTCCAACCCCAACCACAATAAACTCCATTTCAACCATAACCCAACTCCCAATTATTCTAACCCTAATCCTAATAAACCTTCCAACTAGAACCTAACCTTCATTTACACTGTCCCCAATCACAATAAATGAAATTTCAATTATAGTTCAGTCCATAATTATATCAACTCTAACCTTAATAAACCTAATTACAACTTCAACCCAATTTCCAAGTACTTTAAATTCAATACACTGAAGCTCTACTACAACCTAATCTTTGATCATCCTAGCCCTGACCCCAAATAAACTGAATTTTAACCGCAATCTAATCACCCATCATCCTAACCCCAATTTAGATTAAAACTAGACTGACTACAACCCACCCTACCTACAATTAATTCAACTTCGACCTCAATAGATATATTTCTAACCCTGACCTACCTTAACCACCTTGACCATAAATTATACAATATAATTGATTGACCTAAAACATAATTTAAAATGGAAACCCCCAAAATCAATCGATATCCTATGTAATATTAATGAAATAAAAAAGGAATAAGGAAAAAAAGGTTATACCACAAGAGGGACACCTGAGGGCGCCACAGTCAACATGAAGTCCTCGAGGATGTTTGGGTATGGATATGGACGTTTGTGTAATATTTTTTGCCACAAG
>NW_026947104.1:0-48229 GCF_030014385.1 Trichomycterus rosablanca | reverse complement strand
CATTGTCTCTAAGAGGCTTTTCTTACCCTCGATGGCTGAGCGACAGACGAGGTGGGAGTAGGAGAAGTAAAGAGGAGTCTGCAGGCTGAAAGAGGACTCGACCACTTTTCGAACCTTCTCACTGATATAAAAAAACAGACGAGCACTCTTCAGAGGAAGTACACCCTCCTGACCAAGCTGTTAAACACAGTGAGGTTAAATAAATGTGTTAAATGAATCAGTAGAATATATATATACAGTGTATCACAAAAGTGAGTACACCCCTCACATTTCTGCAGATATTTAAGTATATATTTTCATGGGACAACACTGACAAAATGACACTTTGACACAATGAAAAGTAGTCTGTGTGCAGCTTATATAACAGTGTAAATTTATTCTTCCCTCAAAATAACTCAATATACAGCCATTAATGTCTAAACCACCGGCAACAAAAGTGAGTACACCCCTAAGAGACTACACCCCTAAATGTCCAAATTGAGCACTGCTTGTCATTTTCCCTCCAAAATGTCATGTGATTTGTTAGTGTTACTAGGTCTCAGGTGTGCATAGGGAGCAGGTGTGTTCAATTTAGTAGTACAGCTCTCACACTCTCTCATACTGGTCACTGAAAGTTCCAACATGGCACCTCATGGCAAAGAACTCTCTGAGGATCTTAAAAGACGAATTGTTGCGCTACATGAAGATGGCCAAGGCTACACGAAGATTGCCAACACCCTGAAACTGAGCTGCAGCACAGTGGCCAAGATCATCCAGCGTTTTAAAAGAGCAGGGTCCACTCAGAACAGACCTCGCGTTGGTCGTCCAAAGAAGCTGAGTGCACGTGCTCAGCGTCACATCCAACTGCTGTCTTTGAAAGATAGGCGCAGGAGTGCTGTCAGCATTGCTGCAGAGATTGAAAAGGTGGGGGGTCAGCCTGTCAGTGCTCAGACCATACGCCGCACACTACATCAAATTGGTCTGCATGGCTGTCACCCCAGAAGGAAGCCTCTTCTGAAGTCTCTACACAAGAAAGCCCGCAAACAGTTTGCTGAAGACATGTCAACAAAGGACATGGATTACTGGAACCATGTCCTATGGTCTGATGAGACCAAGATTAATTTGTTTGGTTCAGATGGTCTCAAGCATGTGTGGCGGCAATCAGGTGAGGAGTACAAAGATAAGTGTGTCATGCCTACAGTCAAGCATGGTGGTGGGAATGCCATGGTCTGGGGCTGCATGAGTGCAGCAGGTGTTGGGGAGTTACATTTCATTGAGGGACACATGAACTCCAATATGTACTGTGAAATACTGAAGCAGAGCATGATCCCCTCCCTCCGGAAACTGGGTCGCAGGGCAGTGTTCCAGCATGATAATGACCCCAAACACACCTCTAAGACGACCACTGCTTTATTGAAGAGGCTGAGGGTAAAGGTGATGGACTGGCCAAGCATGTCTCCAGACCTTAACCCAATAGAACATCTTTGGGGCATCCTCAAGCGGAAGGTGGAGGAGCGCAAAGTCTCGAATATCCGCCAGCTCCGTGATGTCGTCATGGAGGAGTGGAAAAGCATTCCAGTGGCAACCTGTGAAGCTCTGGTAAACTCCATGCCCAGGAGAGTTAAGGCAGTTCTGGGAAATAATGGTAACACAAAATATTGACACTTCAGGAACTTTCACTAAGGGGTGTACTCACTTTTGTTGCCGGTGGTTTAGACATTAATGGCTGTATATTGAGTTATTTTGAGGGAAGAATAAATTTACACTGTTATATAAGCTGCACACAGACTTCTTTTCATTGTGTCAAAGTGTCATTTTGTCAGTGTTGTCCCATGAAAAGATATACTTAAATATCTGCAGAAATGTGAGGGGTGTACTTACTTTTGTGATACACTGTATATATATATATATATATATATATATAATCAAATCCACAGCACTAACTGTACAAAAAGTTAAGTGGATGAATACTTTTAAATTCTTAATTATGATAAATACTGAATACATTTTGATTTCATTGTAATTTAATACAGAACACTTGTTGTATTAAAGCTAACCTTAAGAGCTTTGAGGACGGTGACCCCCTGAAACATCTCGCTGGGTGAGTGAGGGTTCGGCCTTCCTCTGTAACCGTCACCTTTCTGTGCTGCTGCCTAGAGACGAGTGCAAAAAAGAGCATCGTCTTACATTGTGAAATACAAAAATACATGTTGGAGTTTGATTTTCAAGCTATGAAAACAGCCAGGACAAATCAGTAGCACATGTCTGAAAAATAAAACATTAAAAAATTATAATTGGTCTCAGTGGTGTACAGTGTTGGACATTGGTAACAGTGTTGTCATCTTTACAGCCCATAATTTAATTTTCATTAACCATTTAATCCTGATAAGGGTCAAGACAGGAACATCCCAGACAAGACACTAATCCATAGCAGGGATTCAGCTATTCACCACCCCTCCTCCCCACAGACATAGCCAATCATGCCTGTGTAGTTGTCCGCCTAGCGTTTAAGACCGTTGGACCACCTGTCCACCAATAATTAATTTTCCTAAATAATTCTGTAGAACTTTTAATCCTGCTTTACCTAAACAATGACAGTTTTCTATATGCTGGAAGCTTAAACACTTACGTTTGACAGTCGGTGTAGTTCTCGGCATTCGTCGTCCGTGATGACCCCATCCAGCACCACTCGCTCAGAGCCGTTCAGAGCTTTGGCTGTCATGCTCACCGTGATATCGTCAAACATCAAGCCATCTGCTGCAGAAGGAGCTGCTGGGATTGTGGGTTCTGAAAAACCACATCAACAATTCTTTATACATGAACTGACAGATCCTGGTGATTGGCTATTTTGCTCTGAATGATGAAGCTTTTTTGGACTCCCTGTCATTCCAATGTATGATTATTCAATAGCAGGGCAAAATACAATTAATCTACTCTAGTACCTTAATGGCACGTGTAAGATCAGTACCTTAAATAACAATGTTGTTTGCTTCTCACCTTCATTAATCATCTTGGAAAGGTCTGATGACTCCTTGGACTTCTCCTCCACTAGCGTCTCAATCTCTTTCATGAGGTTACCAATCTCCTCTGTAATCCGAGCAGCCGTTTCTCTGTCTGCCCTGTTCAAAATTTATTTATTTTATTTATTTATTAAATTTTTTAATTTATGTCTTTCATTTAAAAAGGTCTAGGTATAAATGCATTATTACTTCTGCTTGTCTCTGAGTTTCTTAGGCATAATTTCTGCAGGTGTCCATGTGTCCTGAAAAAGATAATATAGTAAGTGGAAACCTACCAAGTAATCACAATTGCACAAAAGCACGAACTACGGTTGGGTTGCCCGACTTACGGGATCAACAAACGTGACTCCAAAAGTTTCAAAGCCAAAGTAAAGGAGCTCTTTCTCCAGCAAGGACTTCTTAATATACTGCTGGACAACCTAAGGATAAAAAACAGGGCATTAGAAAACATCTATACCAACTATTTATTGAGTTCATGTAAGAGGGGTCCTGATTTTAACTGTACCTCTCTGGCTGGGATGTCAGCGGCCTTGTCTTCTCCGAGCATGGCAGAGTAATATGCCAGGTTTTGTCTCATTACTTCGTCCTCAGGATGAAACAGGAGGTACGTTTTAGTACATTCAATGGCTTTTCCATATTGCTCAGCTAGAAAGAAAACACACAGGGATATAGAGTGTTTAGTTTTCTACATTTATTTTCATGACTGAATACAATACAAGCAATTAACGGTTTAGGGCTTTGCTCAGGGGGCCAGCAGTGGTAACTTTACAGTGTTGGGTCTTGTGCCTTAACCACTAAGCTACCACTGGGCTAGCATACTCAACCACTACAGCACCCAAATGGCCATAAGTACAAACCAAACACATAACATGCTGTGCTCTCTGTATTCCTCCACTATCTGTGCCGTCCCCTCAACCAGACAGTAAGCAAAAAGGTTACTTCTAATCCAGACTTTCCTCCTAAAGACAGGCATATCTAAACTAAAATAATACAATAAACCTATAAGATTATATTAGCTCAAATTCAAATATATAAAAATGCACAACATAAAGTAGTAACATACTGTTGTAGTAGGAAAACTGGAGGTAGTTAAAATGTGATGGAAGGAAGTCTTCAAATGGCTTTTCTCTTCCAGCAGTGGAGGCCAGTTCTACACCACAGTTCTGTTTACAGTTTAGAACATGCAGGTAGTGATCTGTAGTGAAACATAAAGCACATTAACAATCTGCAACACATGCAAACCAAAGCACAGGGTGCATGCAGTAAATTATGCATTTTGCAACTTACCTGTGATTGACTGGAAGAGGTCAGCGTTGTACTCCATGTAGTTGTAGCCATCGTAATCATATTCTCCCTCACACAACGCCCTGCACTCTGTATCGGAGGTGAAAAACTCCTCTAACGCTGCCTCAAAATGATCAATAGCTGAGAAAAAGTCTTCTGAACTGTAAAGCCTTTTCCCTTCCAGAAATTCAGCCTGAAATAAAATAAGCATGTCACTTTTACATCAGCTGAGGCTTATGACAGCTTACAATTTTAAATCAAATTGGACTTTAATGGACTAAGTATGTTTTAATAAACAGATACAGATTATTAAACACAATCAAGAACTTACCATGTGTGGTCTGGCCTCAAGGTCCTTAAAATCAGTTTCCTGCACGCCTGCCATCAGACTGTAGTACTCCAGGTTCTGTCTCATCTCCACGTGCCCCGGATTTGCCACATAAAATGTGTTCGCCGCAGCCACAGCTTTGTCAAGCTTATTTATCTGTGTATGTGAAAACACAAAATTCATTTTACGTTCTTTAAAGGAGAGGCTGACCACAAACATAGTTTGTCCTCAGATATGTTTGGTCCTCGTAGACAATGTATCAATTTTTTATTTACAAAATCAACCATACATAGACTTCAAACAATCAAACTTTTGCAAAAGATTGTAAAAGGTACAAAATGTACAGCATTATACCAAACCAACCAAAGATTTATAATATCTACAAAGACAATGAGTGTATAATTTATATCTGATGCCAATGTTGCTAATAAAAGGTGGTGGGAATTCAATTTTATTAAGTAAGCTATGTTAGTATTTTATAAAAACACACAAAGGGTACATTTGTAACTACTTAAACATTAATTTAGACAATGCTAATCTTATAACATACGTAGCTATAAGACACTTCTAATTGTTAGCAACATTAGCCTTTTAGTTTGAGTAAAAAATTAAACAATGATTTTTCTGTCTTCTAGTCTTGTGGGGCCTGACTATCTTTAACAGAATTAAAAATTATAGAAAAAAGCTAAGCTGGAGCTAAGATGCACACTATTACCAATGAGAAAAATGTACACCAGGACATTAAATCACCATCTACAGAACTATATCCAATGGTAAGTCTATTTCTAAAATATTAATTTCTGGCTTGTTGGGATTTTGCTTGAGTTATCCTGGATTAAACAAATGTGGTTTGATTATATTGGAGTGATGAGAAAATTGATGATGAGACACCATAATGTGTCCATTGTGTAACGTATTAGCAATATTGTCTAACTTTAAGAAGTAGTATATTGTTATATGATTGTTTCATATTGTTATTATTATATCATTCAGCTGCTTATATTTTTTATATAATAGTTTATTACACAGGCTCAGTTGGTAAAAACTAATTTTATGCACATGATAAAAACAATAAGTGGAAAATCACAGGTTTATAAATTATATGATACTACTTAGGACGCTAGTATTTGGTTTGTGAAGTAACTAAATGTTAGCAACTTAGCACTTCATAACATAATTAAGAAATCAAATACTATTGTTAATATAAAGCCCTGTGTTTACAAGTTTATTGAACTTGGTTTTAATTGACGGAATAATGTTATCCCCATGTTTAGCAGGAATCTCTTTTGAACGACTTGAAATGTGTATCATGGATCGTTTAACTACACCTAAAGACGTGGCACCCAAATTTAAGAACTGGGAGTCGATACTTAAACGAGTCGATTCTGTGGACACGGCACTTAGTGAATCGAGAGTCGAGTATAAAAATGATTCTTCAATTCCCAGAGTCAAAACACTAAATGTTTATCACATGTATGTTAGCAAGGAAAACTTGATCAACGATATTCATTCTAAATTTTTATTTTGCAATGTATTTCCTTTTTAGTAGAATCACTCGCTATATTTTGGGACACCAGATATTGGAATCATCTTAGTCGATTCTCAACATCTGGCATTCGAATCGGAGTCGACTCTGGAATTTCTAGAATCGAAAAGCGCTCCCAAATCTCAGATCTGGAGGGGGTTGGGGGTTCTAGAACCAGCTCACCTTTATGACTTGACTGAACAAATCGATCATCGTCATCGATGATATAAACGAATGTTTATATATATTTAAAAAAATGTTGATTTGTCCCTGAGCAGTCGGTGTCGGTTTTAAACTTTAATGATGCTTTGTTGATTTTGATTTCTATACCTGGTGCGCTGTAGGAACGCCACAGTTCAGTAATACTAAATACAGTCTTACCTTAAAATAAGCCACTTGCAGGTAATTATATGGACTCCTCTTTTTAAACTCCAGCTCTATCTCATCACTGACTTTGTGCAGACTCAGAGGTCCCAGTTTTTCAGTTTCACAGGCGTTCACACACTCCGCCCGCTTTAACACACGTTGGAAAAACGCTAAATCCTGAACGGGACCAGTCCCTGGCACCGGGGTACCCAATCCAAATACTTGCTCTCCGAAAGCAGTCTGGTTGGCACAGGTTACCCGACACTGTGCCCTTATTTTGCGCACCGTGTTCTTATTCCTGAGAGCTCGCTCCATGTTCAGGATCACTGAGAGCCAGTCCTGTTTATAATACGCTTCCACTGCATTATCAAACAACAGATCATACGGTTCCAAAATACCCCCGATCTGCGTCTCAGAGGAGCTAAAGTCCAAATTAAAGAAAAGCAAAAGAGCTAAGAGAGACATGGTGACCCGCATTTTGGAGATCCGGGTTTGTACAGTAGCAGACTCCAGCCTCCTTTTGAAGATCTTCATTACAGCCTGCAAAACTTTTCTACAGAAGGGGGCTGAGCTTCCATCTAACGGGCCAGTCCCAACACTGCAACTCCTCCAGCCACACAAGAGCTACTAACCCCATATACATCAAACATGATGCAGTTGTATGCAAATATGCCCAAAACATTTTTAAGACATAATAACGTTTTTCTGAAAACTAGAAATTCACTATAAAATAAGAAATTCTATTTTCAATGAGAAGTATTTTACAACAGTGTTACTTTTTAAATACATTAATATCATTTATTAAAGCAATAAGCCACTCGAGACCGTGCATTACTGCGATTTTATCATGGGGAAGGATGTTTTGACGTCTTTCACCGTGATAAAATCATAGCAGTAACGCACGGTCTCGAGTGGCTTATTGCTGTTATAAAACGGCGGTCAACATAAAATATAATAAAATACAACAATGTTCAATTCATAAATGTTTTTATTTACGAAAACACTTACAAAAAGCATTCTTCCGCGAAATCAGGTAGTCCGTTAACAGTGTTGCTAGGCAACATGAGGGCGAACATAACATTCTTAATAAACATTTCTCCACAAACACTATTACACTATTTCTTGGACGAAACACCCGCTTAATGATTAGGATTACTGTTTATATTAATCTGGACATTTCCATGTATAGTACATGACTTAAAATAGTGTTCAACCAAGTTTGTACTTTTTCTTTTTAGTGGCGTATTAATATGGAATGATGTGAGGTGGTCATTGGTGCGCGTATTTCGGGCTCAGCCAATCAGATTTTAGGACCGGAGCTATCCGTTTTATAATCAGAATTAATAAATAGATATAAATAATTTGTCCAAATAAATAATGCAAAACGTTAAAAATTATTACATTTATTTTACATACTTCCATACTAGTAGTATAGTAGCACGTGAAACGAATGCCTCGGCACTTATACGCCACTACTATTTTGACGTGTATACTATGTAGTATCTAGTATACATTTTGAGGTCGTGTCCAAAATAGCGTTTTGGCCCCTAAATACTTTAAAGTAATTTATAAGTACTATACATTTTATAGCCTATATTCTACCATCTGCACTGTGGGATTTTATTAGTGGGTTTGATATTTAATTTTATAGGTTTGGCTTTATGCCTTCCGAACGGAAATTATTCCTAGCTAGTGCGCTATGTAGTGAACAAAGTGTTGTTTGGAACACGCGATCTTGCTACGCCAATTGCTTACGTACGCACGCTTATTGTTGCTGTGTGACTACAGAAATGCCTGATCAAGTGATCGTGTTTGATACAAGGAAAAACAACAGTTAGGTAAACTTAACCAAAAAAATTTACATAAAATAAGAGACAAAGTCATGATTTGAATAAAATGCACTAACATTATTATTTTTAGAATTTTAAGTTGTTTTAGAAGGGCGTTTTCATGGATCTCTAAATATGTTGGATAATCACAGTACCTGCTGACATGCATGCCGGTTGTGAAACTCGAGTAGAGAGAAAGTCGATCTGTGGTTTCTTGGCCAAAATTAAACCTCATTAACAGTATTCTACAGCTAATACTAATTATACTTATAATTATAATGGACAAAATGGCTTGTTTACCTCATCAGCCTGATAAATCGACTACAGGTAAGATCACATCTGCTGAACCCTTATTTACTGTGTATAACTAAGAGTACAGGTTATTCAGCCAGCTGGATAGGATCAATAATATATATTTATTTAGTATTAAACTAGCCATATCATTTTGTAGCTGGTCAGGAAAAAATAATCAGTAAACACATGTTTGATGCAGTATTGGTAACACATACTGTACTATATTAACTATACTATAACTAATCTTAGATGCCATTTTATTTCACTGCAAATGACAAAGCACAGTAATAAAAGTGCAAAACTGCAAACACACTTCCAATTAAAGGACTTATTTTGGTAGGTTATGAATTGACATAGGGTATTGTAAGCTGATAACAGTTTCAACATGCAGTACATTCTCTGACACTTTAAATCTTATGCTAATACTTAACAACCAAAAATTCCTTCAAGTCCCTGATCCCAAGTAGTTAGAATTTGAAAATAAAGCTAATTAATGTCTATTTAGCACATCATCTATTAAAAGACATCTACGTAATTTCAGCTTGCAATTTTCACTGTTTGAAATGTCAGTTAGAAATGACACCAAAGGGGGAAATTAAAGTCAAGGCAAGAGCTGGAAGACCAAGAAAACCTTTGAATTGTTCATATGCTGGCCGGAATGGAAAGGAAAAAATCAGAATGATAGCAAATCTGAGGTATGCAAAACAGATATTTAGGTAAACCAGAGGAATCTGGAACCAAGTGTTTTATATAGCTGAATTTAAAAGTTTACACATACTTGTAAGGGACATGTTATGCCATGGCAGAATGATTGACAAACATACTATCTGGGTCAAAATATGTATACAGCACACCTAAGCCACTTTAAATAGCCCTTGACAATCTTTGGAGCGCTTGTTGGACCAGCACTCTAAAGTAATTTAAAGAAATAAAAGGCAGTTATTACTAGTGAGGTTAAAATTAAGTAATTTTTTTCCTAATGTACCGTGCCTTATATGACGATTACCTCTTCGGAAAAACTAGATTAACTTATTTTAAGATCATGTTTACATTTTAGTCACCCTGGTGGAACCCAGCAGTAATCCAAATGGACTAGCCCTGGCGAGCTCCTATCAGACCAATCGAGTCGGAGATCCCACTGACCTTGTTGCTCTTGCTCAGCAGGTTCAGAAAGTAAGCTGAATTTTTTTTAAATGAAACCTTCCCAGTAATACATTCTGTGCTTGTCAATAAAGTCAATAATCTTGTTTCTCACTTAAGGGAGATGAATTTATCCGAGCAAACGCTTGCAACAGGTTGACCGTCATTGCTGATCAGATAAGATACCTGCAGGAGCAAGCCAGAAAGGTACAAGTATGATGGATTTAATTGTGCAAAAATTCTTAATGCCCCTGGTCAAATCTGTAGATTTCTTAAGTTATAATAAGTTAGCTTCACGCAAGTATAACTTAGCTAATTTCAGTACATTGGAGAGATTAAAAAAAAAAAACAGAATAGTAAATGTGGTGGAAAATATATTTGTTTCAGGTGTTAGAGGATGCTAAGAGAGATGCTGATCTTCACCACGCTGCCTGTAATGTTGTGAAAAAGCCAGGAAACATGTACTACCTGTATGTGCGTGAATCTGGACAACGCTACTTCTCTATACTGTCTCCAAAGGTGAGCTGTTAATAGTTAAGCATGGTCAAGGCCTTCACAAGCAGTCTGTGCCTCATCTCACAAATGCTCTTTTAATCTGAATGGGTAGACATTCCTCCACACTCTGAAACCTTGTGACGATGATGTCCAACAATCTTATGGTCCACATCTATGTAGTGTAAATCGGATCACACTGTAAAAATCTAGATTTTTCTAAAAGTATTACAATTGACTGTGAACCTTCCAAAGTCCTGAGGAAGAATAAAATTGTAACAATCATTTCTTTTCTGGTATATAGGAATGGGGTTCCAGCTGTCCACACGAGTTCCTTGGGGCCTACAAACTTCAGTTTGACATGTCATGGACTCCAGTGGAAGATGCTGAAAAAAGGGACGCAGAAATCAGTATCATGGACAAATTACTGAACAGTCAGGCAGCTCTAACGGCATGCACAGAGCCGAACTTTCAGGGTCTGTCAAAGTGAGAGAACACTGAATGAGGAATGTCTTATAATTCAGCCAAAAAAGCTAATTAGTTTTATCAGAGATGTGCTTCATTATGGCATGGTTTTATAATGGGTATTACATTTTTGTAATTGTATTTACTTCTGTACAATATTGTAAAAAGGTTTATAATGAATTACACTAATAGATGCAGCAAAACCACAATTTTATGACCCTAAATTTCTTCAAACTGCTGAAATTGCAGTTTAGTGTGGAACTCACAGCCCTAACCTGAATCCCACTGAACATATTTGAAATTAACTGGAACGTTGATGGTGCCAAGACCTTTTCATTCAACAACAGCACCCAACCTTACAAATGTTCTTCTGATTCAATAGCCACAAACTATAGCTGCAGAAGAAGGGTAAATCTATATATTTCTGAAATAGGATGGTCACTGGAGCATTTTTCTGAAGTCTTATGCAGTTTGTATATATTACAAAGATTTCATTACATTTGTTTTCATAAGGGGTAAATATATTACTTATTACATTATGTGTGGTTGCACCAACTAACATTGTAGATGATAAATTGCCTAGTATATAAAGATGTTTTAATAAACTATTGCAGATATAATATGCATTTTATTTAAATTTTAAATATTTTGAAAATAAGAATTTCATTTGTATGTGTTGTTTGTTTGAATGTGTTTTCTTTAATTTCCAAATCTAATGTGTAAAACTTTATGGTCATTATTTTTTAGTAATTATTTATTGTATTGCTGCTTGAAATGGTCACTAAAAGAGTGACCAATAAAGGCAATTAATTATGGCAATCATGACTTACAGCACTTAACTGTATATCACTTCATTCATTCTGCAGTAACTACTTATCCTGTTGAGGGTCACAGTAGGTGTGAGTACTACTCCAGGCATCAATCCAATTAAAGGGCATAGAGTACCCAATCCACCAACTGCATGTTTTGGGTTGCTGGTTTATTGTGAGGATTTAGATTTTTTGATTGTAATAATAACTGGTGACTATATAAATGCTACTCTGCCTGGTTCGACTGTTGTTTTTGTACAGTAATAAGAGCAAAGTCTAGCCAAAGTCATGTCTGAAACAGGCCTACCATAAATTACAAGCTGCTGGAACACAGGTGACATACTGCAAACAGTCAAGCAAGCTTTACATGACCATGGGATTAAAAGCTAAAGTACAAAAAGATGTCTTCATTTGAAGCTGACACCCCTTTACCTTTACCACTTGACAGTGGATAGTGTTACTAATGTACCCACAGCTTCACATATTTTTGTTCTTGGTTAATGTTCCATACAGTCATTACAGAAAAAAACTTGCAATTTTTTATTAATGACAATGCAAATGTATCAAAATATAATTAGTAGTTACAATTAAATTGTAATAAACATGATAAAATTCTGTATTTATTAAAATCAGACAACTAGAATACTATGTCCACAAAACCAATGTCTCCCCATTGTGATCCTTAAGTACCTATAAACGTACTATTTTCTAGCATTTGTCAAGCTACTGTTTCCAGTTATACTCTGAAGATAAGAGTTGATGTGAGGCAGCAGCTCTGAGTTTTCTGTTGCAATTCTGAGTTGAACAGCATCCTCTGCCTCACTGATCATCAACAAAACATGGAAAAAAGGTGGAAGATAAAACAGGACTTTGCAAACTTGGTCTTTAGTCTGTGCTACAAGGTAGCCCTTAAAATACTCTTCTATCAGATTAGCTAGTGTGTCCCTGTCAGTCTTAAAACAATACAGGCTAGTTTCAGAACTGCTAGGTTCCCCTGATGAAATGTTTTTCCAAATCTTGTCGAACACTTCCTCTTTGGACTCTGGTGATGTCCCTTGTGGCAAAGGCATGGGGAGAAATATTTCTGGAAATGAAACCTCTACATCAGGCAGCTGAGTGTTCCATGAGAGGCCATCTTCAGTCGTAAAAAGAGCACTTACTCGTAGACTTGTTGGGTAAGGATGATGTGGCCTTAAGGTCAGGTTAACTTGAGGTGGCTTTCTGTCTCTGAAGAGGCAGGGCACATGAATGTCCTTGACTTCTGCATAGTGGGAGGTGTTCAAGTCAAAGTGCAGGCATATTGTGTAAATTCTGTCAAACCCAACATCTTTTACACTGGCATGAGTCAGGTTATAACATAACGTGACCTCAGATGCAAAGCCTGGGCTCTTAAACTGATCTTGATAGACCTCAAATAAGTCCCTCTGTCCTAGAGCTTCCTGACTCTCTGTAATTGGACCTACACCCTGAGAGTCAGTCTTGTCAATTTTGGTAAGCTGTAGAACACAACCTTCAGGCTTCTGAACAGTCAAGCAACTGGTAAGCCCATCACTTTCAGCCACAATGGCCGACATCGATCGGACTTTCATCTGCCCTCCTTCTGGAGCTTTGGCAAGAACTCCGGCGAGTTTTTCCCAAGACAAGTTGGTCAGAAGGGTGTAGTAAAACCGAGCATGGTCTTGAATATCTGAGTCTTCATAGTGTTTTAACATATGCTGCAAAAGGTCTGCCAGTTCGATAAACACCTCGTTTAAGGTTGGATGCTGGAGCAAGTTGCGACAAACAGTCAGAATTGCAGTGCCAACCTGCCAGCTCCTTCTTTCACAAAGATTGGAATTGATGAGGATGTTGAGAAGAAAGTGGATTGTGTTTCTCTGCGCAATCTGACTCTCGAGTGCCACTCGAGCCAAGATTTTAAGGTGCCAACTCAAATTCTGAAGGGTCAGTTGCAAAGGTGGCATTTCCACAATGCACTTTTGAAGAGCTGTTAACAACCGTACTGACCATATCGAATCTTCAAAGCATTCTTGGACTTTGTCAGCGAGGTTGATCATATTCGGAGCGAGATGACAGTTTTTGGAATACAGCTCACAAAGCTTGCTGACAAGTTTTTTTGAGAATTTCTTTATGTGGTTGAAGTGCATGAGGAAAATGAAGGTTGCTCTGAAAAACATAGTAATCATGTCCCTGCTTCCTTGGTTGTTGACTATTTTAAGTAAGGCCATCAGGTGATCGAAAAGGTAGCTTAAGCCTTTGCTTTCCTCATCCTCATCTGCCTCCAGAAGTACCAGACAGAGAAGATTCAGTCTACAGAGCATGGTGGTACTGTCATCAAACACAGTAGGAAACAAGGATAATGTAAGTTGAGGCGTGACCAGGACAGGTAGGGACTCCTCTCCACTGCTTGAGATCGGTCTGTTTTCAGGAAAGTGAAGGATGCAGTCCATGTAAAACAGTTTCTCTGGAGTTTTCAGAAGCGGATGTTGTGCCATCCCAGTAAGGCGCTTGAGCAGAAAATTCTCATCCTCAGCGGTGAAGAGGCTATCTGTAAATGTCCCTTTCATTATGAGTGTGGCATGCATCAGCTCTACCTCTGTTGTTCCAAAAAGTCTTAACAACTGAGACTTGAATACTGCCGGAGTAATAGCTGGTACCATCGCAACAATTTCTACAAGTCCACGAAGCAATGCTACCTGTGAGGCAGGAGTCATCAAATAGGATTCTTCCAGGAGCAAGGACATAATAGACCGCAGATCCTTGCAATCCAATGTTGTTGGCAGCTGTGGAACTTGTGAGATCATGCCAAAAGGCAACACAGACAAAGGCAAGTCAATGGCCTTCCATACAAAGCCTTCATTTCCACTAAGGACACCCCTGAGCTTTGCATTGTCCACATTTTTTTGTTTTGCCAGCAGATGTATTGCATTCTTGAGCCCTAGAGAATACAGCAAAGAGTAAGACTGATGAAGAACCGTTGTTTCTTGGTTCTTAAGGTAGTAAAGAGCCTCCAACTTTTGTGAAAGTAGACCAGGCTGGCAGTTTTCCATTTCTCGAAGACACTCGCAAGCCGTGGCTCGTAAAGCGTGGACACACAAGCCCCCTGAATTATCATTTGTGTCCTGAATGTTTCTGAACAGAAAGTTTAAGAAGTCCTCAGCGACTTTTGCCTGGCTGGCCAAACAGGTCGTACATATCAGCACATTTGTGATAGCGAGCATGAGATGGCACTTCAAAGTGACAGATTTTTGAGGGGTATATGTGAGAATTGATATGAGCTCCTGTGCTGTCCCCTCTCCTGCCGACGTGGTTGGGCAAAGAACTCCCGGATGCTCCAATAATACTGACAAGAGGAGTATCTATTAAAAAAAACAAAAAATGTTTTTTCAACAACAAGCTTAACCATTTATTAATTTCAAAGTTTAAACAAAACATAAAAATATACCTCACACCTACACTTACTACCTATTAACATCTACCACATATATGCATTTTCTGGGTATTTAGTTACAGACTGTAGCCCATCAGGCCAATCTAAGTAAGGGCAAATTAGTCATCTGCATCAATATTAATGAGGCTGACAATCCATCTCTACTCCTAGTGCAACAATGCACTGGTGAGCAAGCAACATTAAAATACATAAGAAATAAGATACAAAAATGCATTTAAAAGTACCTTTTTGTTGTCACTGGCTTTGTCATCTCTTAATTCATCCAGAAGTTCAGCTAAAAAACTCTCAGCTGTGGTGCAAGACAAAAACTGTGATGGACTTGATAAAAATGAGGATATTTTTGGCCCCCAGGAGGTCATGGTGAAGTTTTCGATAACTGCAATGTGTGATGGCTGAGGCAAAAAAAAAATTTGTTTTAGTTTCATATGTTTTTTTCTCTTTACTATTGTTTGACATTTAGACATTTGGCTAGTGTTAGACTAAAAAGAAACAAAGTAACATAAAAAAAAATTAAGTACAGTGCATAAATCATGGCAAACATTGTCTGTAAAGTTATTCAACAAGGTAACAATCCAAAGCACACAACAACATCCATCTCTAAATGGCTTAAGAGAAACTGAGGTGACCTAGACAAAGTCCTAAATTTAATTTAATTAAAATGCTTGGAAATCCTCCAATGTGCCTTCCAGCATGGACCAAAATTTCTTCACAAACTTTAAGAGAAAACATCCTCACACCATCACTGACCCACTCGAATGCTTGATCGAGGTGATCATATTTTTCTGGTCATAAGCCTTGCCTTACTTGTGTGAGACAAACTGCTGATCCGCAGTACTGTGTCCCAGAACTCTGAAATATGTCAAAATTTCAAAAAATATTTCAAAAATTTAGGGCTTTGAGTGTCATAATCTTTGTTCATTTGGTGTATAACTCAACTGATAAATTGTAGCTCTGCAGAAATGTTTAGATTATAAATTTTAACATGTTACTAATACTTTCCTGGGAGGGGTGAATATTTCTAAATGTTTATATATATATATATATATATACAGTGTATCACAAAAGTGAGTACACCCCTCACATTTCTGCAAATATTTTATTATATCTTTTCATGGGACAACACTATAGAAATAAAACTTGGATATAAGTTAGAGTAGTCAGTGTACAACTTGTATAGCAGTGTAGATTTACTGTCTTCTGAAAATAACTCAACACACAGCCATTAATGTCTAAATAGCTGGCAACATAAGTGAGTACACCCCACAGTGAACATGTCCAAATTGTGCCCAAAGTGTCAATATTTTGTGTGACCACCATTATTATCCAGCACTGCCTTAACCCTCCTGGGCATGGAATTCACCAGAGCTGCACAGGTTGCTACTGGAATCCTCTTCCACTCCTCCATGATGACATCACGGAGCTGGTGGATGTTAGACACCTTGAACTCCTCCACCTTCCACTTGAGGATGCGCCACAGGTGCTCAATTGGGTTTAGTCCATCACCTTTACCTTCAGCTTCCTCAGCAAGGCAGTTGTCATCTTGGAGGTTGTGTTTGGGGTCGTTATTCTGTTTAAAAACTGCCATGAGGCCCAGTTTTCGAAGGGAGGGGATCATGCTCTGTTTCAGAATGTCACAGTACATGTTGGAATTCATGTTTCCCTCAATGAACTGCAGCTCCCCAGTGCCAGCAACACTCATGCAGCCCAAGACCATGATGCTACCACCACCATGCTTGACTGTAGGCAAGATACAGTTGTCTTGGTACTTCTCAACAGGGCGCCGCCACACATGCTGGACACCATCTGAGCCAAACAAGTTTATCTTGGTCTCGTCAGACCACAGGGCATTCCAGTAATCCATGTTCTTGGACTGCTTGTCTTCAGCAAACTGTTTGCGGGCTTTCTTGTGCGTCAGCTTCCTTCTGGGATGACGACCATGCAGACCGAGTTGATGCAGTGTGCGGCGTATGGTCTGAGCACTGACAGGCTGACCTCCCACGTCTTCAACCTCTGCAGCAATGCTGGCAGCACTCATGTGTCTATTTTTTAAAGCCAACCTCTGGATATGACGCCGAACACGTGGACTCAACTTCTTTGGTCGACCCTGGCGAAGCCTGTTCCGAGTGGAACCTGTCCTGGAAAACCGCTGTATGACCTTGGCCACCATGCTGTAGCTCAGTTTCAGTGTGTTAGCAATCTTCTTATAGCCCAGGCCATCTTTGTGGAGAGCAACAATTCTATTTCTCACATCCTCAGAGAGTTCTTTGCCATGAGGTGCCATGTTGAATATCCAGTGGCCAGTATGAGAGAATTGTACCCAAAACACCAAATTTAACAGCCCTGCTCCCCATTTACACCTGGGACCTTGACACATGACACCAGGGAGGGACAACGACACATTTGGGCACAATTTGGACATGTTCACTGTGGGGTGTACTCACTTATGTTGCCAGCTATTTAGACATTAATGTCTGTGTGTTGAGTTATTTTCAGAAGACAGTAAATCTACACTGCTATACAAGTTGTACACTGACTACTCTAAGTTATATCCAAGTTTTATTTCTATAGTGTTGTCCCATGAAAAGATATAATGAAATATTTGCAGAAATGTGAGGGGTGTACTCACTTTTGTGATACACTGTATATATATATATATATATATATATATATATATATATATATATATATATATATATATATATATATATATAAAAGATTATTTTTAATTACTACTTAGATGTGTCATTGACCCAGCCATTGTCTACACAAGCTGAGTAGTATGCACTTAACTACATACATCGGTACTAATTAGTATGCACATGAATAGTGCACAGTGAACACTTTCACATACTATTTAGTACAGAAGTATGTTTTCAGTAGGAGTCAAAACTTAGTCATATAACAACTGAAACATCATATAACTAAAAGCATAATAAAACAAATGATAGGATATATTAAAGCGTTTTACTTACATGTGAAAACCCTGCACCTATAAAAACAGTTTAAATCTGTGGTTTTCTGACAGCCATTTCACGGGTTACATCCTCTCTGATACTGCAGCTCTCTATCCGATTCTCATGTCATGTGACCGCCAAAGTCATGTGACCTCTCATAGCTGAGTGAAAGTTTACGACTTTTATATTTAGAATAAAAGCTTTTTTAATGTAGTATATCAATATGAACATAATACCAATAAGTAACAAATTTGTTACTTATATTAATATTAGAGTAAGAATTGATTGATTGCTTAATATGTTTATACTAGGACTTAAATTAAATAGTTTATACAGTTTTCTGTTCGGCTTGGTGACTTTTAATTTGGTATTTGGCTCGATACGCCCTCCCACAGTAATAAGGTTAGAATAGCGTGTGAAGCCAACAGCTGAGATACTGACTAAACTCATACACTATAATTATTGTTATTATTATGAAAGATATACAACAAAGACTTGTACACTGTGTGCAGTACACTAACTATACGAAAGACATTACAGCTGTGAGTTAACATCCAAGAGCAACAATACCGGTACTTGTTAGCTTAGTCGCTAGTGTTAGCTGCTAAGCTAATTGCAGTGATGTCTGTTTCTGTAAGCACTTTGTATTTATAACCCTATCATATTAATATTACAATACATTGTAGCTGCTCTCAGTAGGGTTGTAGAGATATTCAGTTGTTTAAAGCGGCCAGAGTTCTTGTTTCTGGGTGCTTTACTTTCTCGGCACTTCTGAGGTGAAACGTTACCATCACGGTGTACTTATACCACGAAGTTGTGCTTACCGGGTGAATAAATATATTTAAAATAAAGACCAATTATATTTGTCCTTGCACTTATTCATTAAAAGACAAACACACGGTATGAGAGCCTCACTACACATGCGAACCGGCCCTACGCGAATTTGCGTTAGTTGCGCAAAGTGCGTAAGGTGCGTTCGTACTTTACGTAATATAATTTACACTCTCATTTCCATACAAGTGCCTCTATTTCTGTATGTGCAATGTAAAGTATTCAGAAAAGTACACTATTTTTCAGAAATAAAAGAAAAACAAAATATTAGATCTAAGAGAAAGTTTCAGCCAGGGGATAAATATACACTTTTGCTAGCTTTAAAAGAGGCATCAAAGACACAAAACCATGGACTAACCGTAAATGTGGTTTGCATTATTTCTACTACATATTGTATGTATTTGTATGCCTATATGCCAGTGTAAATAGCTGTGAATGTCGGTGTTATTTCTGCCTGATTGGTATGCACATTTCTACATTACATTTCTAGTAATACTGTTTATTTAATCAAATAATAAAATGGACTAATACACTTCGTGGCAACATTTCCCCTGACCGTACCTACTTTTTCCATTTCTCAGTCTGATTGCACAAACAGATCGGCGTATTTTCGCATTCAAGACGCATTTCATAATGCAAATAAGTCCTTAAGCATGCAAATGAACCATCGTCTCGACTAAAGAACCATTGTTTTAAGAGTGTGTGCAAATCAGGACAGTAATCAAGTACAGTTATGTAAAATTGTAATATTTGTGCTTTATTTGTACTTGTAAACAGACAGTCAAAAAAACTAAAAACCACAGCTTTGTGCAAAATAAGCAGCATGAACAATACAAACATTTACCGCTACAAGTGCAAAATGGTCGCTGTTCCACCTGCTCACAACCAACTTAGCTTATCAATGCTGTTAACAGATGATCATTTATCCAAATAACGGTTCCTGGCGTCCTTGCTGAGTTTGTCTCGGTATGGTTTCCTCTTATTTTGCTTCTGCTTCTCCAGCTTTCACAGCTACAAAAGAGTAAAAAAAGTAATGAAAGTATCTTTGCTGCTACTTTCACTGTATCGCTGACCAAAACAACACATCCACAATGACGAATAGTCTACGTCGCACGCACACGTGACTGAAAAAGACTTATGAGCAACAAGTAATAAGGTTAGAATAGCCATGTGAAGGTGTCAATACCCAGCCTTAGTAATGGGCAGATAAAGCCTCATTGAAGCTTTTTCCTGATTGTGCTGAAAATGATTCATTGTTTAATGAATCACCAAATATTTGTTTTCATCTGCGAATAATTATCTTTACTTATTAAAGCATTGCGTTAAAATTTGTCATGTACAATTATCTGAGACTCAAAGACTGATCAGGGGTTTGACTGTCTTTTAAAGTCAGTGAGATAAGGGACAGCACCAAAGCTTTGAATCAGCCCCGTTCTTTTTAGATAACAAAGGAAAATGAAACATTGTATATACAATATTGATCAGGATAGAGTATCAGCACAATAAACTGCAAACATCACATGTTTTTAAACAAATTTATTAAAAAATGGGGGTAGCACACATACATACACACACAGACAAACAACAAGGAAAGCCATTCAACCTTCATCACAACCCTCCCCAAAATAACGTTCAAAGTAATTTATAAACCTAATGCTTTTTTTTTATTTTGGGTAAGTTTTTAAGATTGCAGAAGTGATCAGTCCTGTTCATTTCTGGTGGTTCATTGAAGCTTCCGACGTCATAGTCACGTGATGGTAGGGCCTTCGATACAAGCTCCGATACACTGAATCGACTCAGTGTCGAGTGAAACAAGCTTCGAAACCTCGGTATCGAACGTCCCATCCCTACCTAGCCTAGCCAACTAGTTCACAACTGAGATAATGACTAAAATCCAAATAACTCATACACCATGATTATTACTATGAAATAAAATACAATAAAGACTCGTGTACTGTGTGCAGTACACTAACTATACGAAAGACATTACAGCTGTGAGTTACTATCCGAGGTAAACAACATCGGTACTTGTTAGCTTAGTCGCTAGTGTTAGCTGCTAATCTAATGACAGTGATGTCTGTTTCTATAAGCACTCTGTGTTATTAATATTATTGTTAATACTATAATATATACCTTTTTGTAAGTAGCTGAAGGGTTGAATATGAATTGTTGTTTAAAGCGGAGTTCTTGTTTCTGGATGCTTGACTTTCTCGTCACTTCTGAGGTAAAACCAAAATGGGGTATCACCACCAAGCGGCTAACTAACTCATACCACGTAGTTGTGCTTACTGGGTGAATAAATATCTACATTTTAAATAGAGGCCGAATATATTTGTCCTTGTTCATTTAACTTTTAAAATCGATGCTGATCTGTATATATTTATAAGCACAAAGTCAAAAGCAATGAGCACTTGTTCTTCAAAACACTAACAAATGGAACAAGAGCCTCACTACGCATGCTCCGATTCACAAAACTGACTTGCGTAACTAGTGAGGTTGGTGAATTTGCGCAGGGTGCGCAAACTGCGTAAGGTGGGTTTGTACTTTAGGTAAACTATTATGTCCATAAAAAATGCCCCAATTTTTGTATGTGCAATGCAAAGTATTCAAAAACGTACACTCTTTTTAGGCCTGCCATTAATTAGAAACTGCTAGAATATAAGTGTCCATTTACAGGTGAACATGTTTACGTATGTATTTGCATCATTATTATCTCGAATTAAACTGAATTTAAATGTAACCTTTCGAAAGAGTCGATTTAAGTACAGTAACTGAATACTTCACCTGTTTTTTTATATATATATATATATTAGGGCTGTCGAAGTTAACGCGATAATAACGCATTAACGCGATTTCAATTTAACGCGATTAAAAATAATAGTGCCGTTAACGCAAATTCTAGTTCATGTTGAGACTTGACTGGTAGAACAAACGTTTTAATGTCGGACTTGCCACCGTTTTTCATTTGCGGTTTGTTAACATAATGTAACCGAGCGTTGTAGTGATGCACTTATAAAGAAATAAATACACGCTATATTCACAAGTTGTCGGGAGCAGAACACTTTTATTAACTTATTCTGTTAAGGTACCAAATACCGGAAAGCTGAGTCAAGCACGTTAGTCCATGCACTATGGAAGCCCCAAAGGGTCAAAACACACTCACTTCGTGTAGAAACGGCCATCAAACCATTGTCACAATACAACCACAGAAAAGTCTATTACAATAACTACGCCTTATCCCACCTAAAGCACCGCTGATCTACAATGTTTGCTGATGGAGAAATTCTAAACTACAATCTGACATTTACTGCCTAATATGTGAGTGAATAAAACTCCCTTACAGTTTTCTCTTGTCCCAGCAGTTTTTAACATCAGTACATTTAGCATAAAATGTGTTCACCATTTTAATTGTAACATTTCACTTAAAAATCCTTGTTTTCTATAACATTTACACAGATTTTTTTTAATGCGATTAATCGCATTTTAATCGTTTAAAAATTTTAATCGTTTGACAGCCCTAATATATATATATATACCAAAATTATTCATATGTATAATAATAATAATGTATTTTAATTATGTGTGAAATAACTTTTTAACTTTCTATTTGCAAATTTTTCTTCTTTTTTCTTTGTTTAAAATTATTAGAGTGTTTATTCTTCTACATAAATGGGTGCTACAGTAAGAACTGCAATTTCCCTCTGAGATCAATAAAGTATTTCTGATTCTGATATATGTTGGATTTTTCTAATAAAACCTATTTCTAAGAACACATAATTAAGTACATGCGACTATAAAAGACATTGTGCATGATATAATTATAAAACTAACAGTATAATAATTACGAGTTCTGTATAGTGTTTTTATTTATTTTGACTGACGTGCTCTGTGTTAGCTCGGCTGAGCTCTCGAGCCCCTGCTCTCTTCTCTGGGAAACCCCGCGTGTGAGCTGCCAACGCCCGGCGCAGAGACACAAACACAGAGGAGTACGGTGAGCGGCTCTAATTTATTATATTTACATTTATCCTTATGTGTTATTTTCTAAAATAATAAGTATGATTAAGGTTGTATTTTATCGGCAGGATATATTCGTTAAAAACATGTAATATATAGATTTTTACGTTTGACCAAGCATCTCAAGATGACATCCGTTCAATCAGTTAGCAACAATGCTAACGAGTTTCTGGTGACCGGTTTGGAAATAAGTAGAATATTTGGTGTAGTGAGCAGCGGGTTGTGTGTGTGAATACGTATTTAGCAAATTGTATTAACACTACCTATGTGTCGTTCAAAAGGTACCTTTTAAAATTTTTTTTAGAAATAACTGGTATATATTCCTCTTTGCTTCATTTACGGCTTAACTGAGTAGGGGTATCTGTCAGCTAGTCTGGCTAACTTGGCTAACCAAACTAGCTCTACTAGTTGAATCAAGTCAACGAACCATACATGGATTTCAGATCTAGTTAACGAAGTGATGAGTATTATCAACCATTTTATTTTTTTGTTTAGATATCACGGTAGTCAGATAAGCAATAATCATCAATTAAAGTCAAATCACGCCGTTCAAAACAGTCAGTTTTTATTAATAAGAATAAATATGGTCCCTAAGTTTCATCATGGTTTAAATTTCCTAGTCTGATAAATTTCATATTATTACAGTTTTATATGAATGAGGTCCATCTAAATAAAACAGATGCTAATAAAATGTGCTTACAATGTGTTCATCATGATTTGTATGGTGTATGTACGTATTTGTTTTGATTATTTGTCTTATGTAAAGCGTCTTTGAGTATCTTGAAAAGCGCTATATAAATAAAATGTATTATTTATTTTATTATTATCATAAAGGTGACAGTTTCAATCTGATTAACATACGTAATATCATAATTCAGCTAAAGTATTGTATGACTTTTATATTCTGAACAAAAAGACACTAGAGTTGCTGGGATTTAAGGCTGGATGATTAGATAATATGATGTCCACTGATTGGTGTATCAGGACTTGTATTTTCCGATCCATTGATGCATTTTATGTGGTAAACTTACACAACACAGGTCATTTATATTAGCTTTAGTAGAATTATCTAACTTTTGTACACCACTGTTATGCATTCGACATTTTGTACCACTTGTTTTTGTTACAAAAAACCTAAACATAAAAGGATCACACTTAGCCAAGACTACAAGCTTTAATGTCAATATTGATTTTGGAATAAAAAAAACAAAGGGAGTCCAGGCATCCTCAGTTAAAAAAAACACTAAATATTGCTAGTCAGTGATGGAGGTTGTAATGACATCGTGGTGGAGGTCCTTTTAATTTCTTGCATTTTGATCAATCATTTAAAAAATGCCAGAATTTACTAACTCATTCTACAACAGCATGTTACTTACGGAAAGAAACCAAACCCTGTAAAATACTTCCGTAGTTACTAGTGCACCTTAATTCATGTCTTAATACCACTGTTTTTACAGAGGAGGTTGCTTGTACTGTGTTTTGTTCGGTGCAATACAAAGTCAGTTTAAAGAATACATTGCTTATGTCATTGCCTATATTATATTATATTGTTATATTTTTATGATATCCAAGATCATTTATTTAAATTTGAACTGAAGTGGCTTTCTGATAACTAGCTGATCAGTTACCACAACGGGAAATGCTTTGATTCATGCAGATTTCTTTTTTTTTTTTTGCTTATAACCCAGTAGTAAGTACTGCAGCTATTACTCTAGTGGACATATACGGCTTGAGAACTAGAAACACAAGCGAAAGTATGAATTTAAAAGGTCAAAATAGATTTTTGAAATAAACATGAAACATTCAGTAGTTTGGGATTCAGGGCAGTTATTACAAACATTCTGAACATATTCAGCATTTTAATAGATGTTACATGTGTGTTATGCTTTCGATAACGTTCTCACTTCCTATAAAGCCTATCACACATCTTTGTTGGTTCTCAGTATTGTAAACACATACATACACTACTTCTCCATGACTTACTGTATCAAACAAGTGGATAGGGGGCATGATTGGGGTGCTGTTTGAAACATTGGCTCTGTAAATACAAACGCATTAAAGCAGTAGTGTGCTATCAAAGCTGCAAAGGTTAGCAACTTTATTTAACCCAATTTGCTTAGTTAACACTACTGTCATTGATTATATTTTGCTTCAGGCTAATGGCTGATGTTTAGTGCAGAAACTTGGGTGTTTTGCAGTTTTTCTAAACAAGCCAGTCCTGCTCTACTGTTAAAGCTCACTATTTTTGAAATAGAGCAGGCTTTAAAAGTAAATGCATTGTTTCTACCTTTGTGCTCTCTATTTTTTAATACCGATGGTTTGACTACACAGTTTACTTACAGGCTTTTTGCCTGACACAGATTTTGTCTGGAATGTGATCCAAGCTTTGGCCTTAATCTGGCCATTTTAGGCTTACATTTTGGAATGTGTGACTGTTTAAACAGATCGCATCAGCTCTTTTTAAGTACATCATGGTAATGTACTCTTCTGGTGTATGCTAAAAGACCACAAATTTAAGTTTATTAACTACAACTTTTAGACATGGTTTACTTCCTGTCCACAGTTTTTTTGATGTGAGAATGTGCTGTGAGGCAGCCACCTGATAAGAATACCCATTGGAACACCGTACATTAGTGTGTGGACTCCACCAAAACAGCGGGATGAGGTCAAGCCAGACTTCCGCAGGTTTCTGGAAGGAAACAGCCGGCCCTCCCTGCCCCGCTCCATCTGTGAGCCTGTCTCTGCTCCCTTGTGCCCTTACTGCTTCTCAGTGCAGAGCTCTGCAGAGGCAAAAGGCAGAAAATTGGCTCACAAAAGCCTGAAGCTTTGGCTGTTAGTTCTGACAGAAGGAGGCATCTAATGCCTCATCTATACCGCTCTGTGCCTGTTACACGCTGGTGTGCAGTAAAAGGAGCTGTGCTCATGTTGTCACTCCTTGACTGCACTTGCAGCTAAACAGATGACGTTATGCTAAAGCTTAAAGCCGCAATGACCCACTATCAAGCACGGGGGAAGGGCTGGCAGCCCAGAGGTCTGTTTTTTTTACATACAGTATTTTTGGGAGGTCAGTCTTTTTGCTGAACTGTAAGAAACAGCATTTGTGTCACCTTACACTGTCTTCATGTAATGCGAATTGGCAGAGAAGTTTGTATTTGAGTTGTGGAGTCACACCACAAATCATTTGATGTGAAGCTTTGGTTAACTTTAAGCTTTACATCAGTCTGCCAAAGCATCAAGACCCCCTCCTAATATGCTGTCAAAACAGCCCTGCTGAGACCTGGCCTCCACAAGTAATTACCATCAGCCCAAACTGTGACATGCACAACTGTTATGAATTAGACATCGTCATTTTTGACAGTGGTCCTAATTTTTTGCTGAATCACTTTGTGATTAGATTAGAAGTTTAAAGATATGCATTTCATCTAAAAGGACGTAATTTCTGGCCATAAAAGGAGGCACGTGATCAGCAACAGTAGGCTAAACAATGCTCGAATAGAATTAATGGGCCCAATGTGTGCCAAGAAAATGACATTTTTAACGTCATTTCACAACCACTAGTTTTGTTGGGTCAGTGGATTTATACTGTTTACAACAAAATTAGACTCTGCTCTCTGCATGTTACAGCAGAAAAAGTGGTTATTATTTACTATAGCTTCCCTGCTTGAGTCAGTCACTCTCTTTTGACCTCTCTTATTAACAGCCATTAACAATTTACCTGCAGAACTTAACTTTAAGATGCTTACTGGCTGTTTACTGGATTTTTTAACATAAACCCTAGAGACTCTTGTCTGTAAAGAACAGTTCAGCAGTTGTTGACACCAACTATGACACTGATACTAAGATTATATTTTCCCCATTCTGATGTGTTGTTTAACATATTAAAGCTTTCGATCCATAAATGTATGTTTAATATGCGTTACGCTGCTGCCTCATGACTCTGATTGAATAAGCATTTTGTTCAATGGCCAGTGAGTGTATATTTGGCCTGATTTATGTACCATACACAGCCAAGTATTAACAAAATGCTTGTTTAGGACCCCATGAACTCCTTTTTTATTTTAAATGCAATTTTTAAATGTTTGTGAATGAGAGGGCTGAGCCATCTAAAACAACAGAAACCAAATTTCCTAATTTAAGGCTTAGTCTCAGTCTTATTGATGAGCAGGTGGTTTATAAATATGAAAAAGTAAAGGTTTGATTTCTTTAGATAAAGCGTCATAGCTGTGTTGTGGCTAGTGAGTGTTCTATGTAATTTTAAATCATTAAATTAGAGGTGTACGTCTACACAACTCAAAGTTTTAGTGAGGATGTTGTGTGTATATAGCACGATACTAAGTTGTAATATTAGTGATTAATGGCTGATGGTAATATTTTTGATTAGATTAATGCTTAAACTGCATTACCAGCACAATTAAATTTCTTAAATTAATCTAGCACTTACAATTAACAGTATATATGCTATAAACATCCATTTTACTGAAACTGAGCTATAATCTTCACACTGCATCATTTGAGTATCTAAAGATGCTCATTTCAAAGTCAGTGGATCTGTGTTGGCACATGGGGTTTATAAAATGCACACTGGTGGAAACACTCGCTAACTCAAGCAAATACAGTACAAGTCAAATTATGCATTATGTCACGTCTAACAAAGGTTGCAAGTCTTTTATTACAGGCTTGCGTACATGATGCTAGATTTAAGAGCACAGATTTTCTTTTTAAGGTAAAAAAATAAAACAATCAGTTGGCTTTGTAAGATGTTAGCAGAAAAGGATTTGTAACACTTCCAAGAATTCAAGTGGCAGCATGAAGTAGGAGGTACATAATTTATCAGTAAAAAATACTGAGAAATGTAGCTTTGTTTATGTCTTACATATAGACATAGCATGTTTCTTAGAAATGGGTTTGAGGACAAATTATTTTTTCATGTTAAATGGAACAAATAATTAAGAAATTGTACATCAACCTGCAGAAAAGAGCACTATTTAAGTGCATGGATTTATTAGCACAGCAGGATTGAAGTAGTGATCCATAAGCCACATCTTTTTAAATGGCCTCTTAAATGCAGATTAATGTGGAGAACCAATAACTGGGCACTCAGGCCAGTGTTTTGTGATTTGCTAAGGAAGTATCCAGATTTTTAAGAGAACTTGAAACAAGTTGGCATTAGATGGGCCAGATTTTGTGCACAGTTGTGGTGAATGTTAAAATGATTTTGCTGGTTTCTCTTAAATAATTAGTAGAATTGGAGAGTAGAG
Source organism: Trichomycterus rosablanca (assembly GCF_030014385.1). NCBI lineage: Eukaryota > Metazoa > Chordata > Actinopteri > Siluriformes > Trichomycteridae > Trichomycterus > Trichomycterus rosablanca. Next base: position 20,193 of record NW_026947104.1, on the reverse strand, counting down.
TTGTTTTTCTGCCTGTTTATTTTGTTGGTCCTAAAGCTGCTATTTAGAGAAATCTAATGATATAACATGAAATATTGTAAACTTTGTTAATGAGTGTCCTTTAAATCACCTTTTTAAGAGGTAAAATAGGCTATTGTTGTACAGTGTAAAATGCATAATTTTCAATTTTAGTTTTGTGGCAAAGAAATAATGAATGTTTGCTTTTGTGAACCAGCAGTCTACATCAGCTCTGGTTCCCTTAGGCCCATATGTCTTCATTGTCTTCTCCATCTTACAGACTAAGGCTATCTATTTAAACCTACTGTAAAACTAATGCTGTTGTGTAAGAAATGGTATTATACCTTTGGTAAATGGTTTAAAAATATTTGCCGGTGGCAATCAGAACAGCCTGGCTGTACTTGCCTTTATTTTCCCCAGATCAAAGAAACGTGTGCGTGGCAGAAGTAAAATTGCCTTGATTGTGTGATTAAATGTTCAGAGCTAGAAATGAACATCAACTTAAAGAGGGTCATTTTAGTATTTATTGATAATTGTGTTTAATACTTTAATAGACCGTGCCATCCAGTGTAAATACCTTAGGTGAATATATTCATTTAATGAAAGGATTGTGTGTTTGTAGTGAAGCTACCAATTTACCTTACTGTCTGAATAGTTTTTTGCTAAATGACTGTTATTTTATGTTGCACAATGCCTCATCCGACCAGAGGATGTTAATGTCACGCAATGTTTATTTACTAAAGGTTATTAAGGACTTGCCAGTAAACATGTCATTTTATTTCTTTTCTTTTTGTTATTTAGACCTTGAATGAGAAGGGTGGATTCCTAAAAAGCACAGCTATGCAGACGATTAAGTGTGTTGTAGTTGGCGATGGTGCCGTTGGTAAAACCTGCCTATTAATCTCCTACACGACTAACAAATTCCCCTCTGAATATGTACCAACGGTAAGTGGTTCTTGGTTATAAAATACATAAGTTTAACTATGCAAATAATTTTTTTTTTGCGTAATGCCCTAATTTTACATTTTCAGCCTGTTTTTTTTAAGAATGTTTTTCACACAAATTTAATAATAGGTTAAGTTTATGAAACATGGGTTAAATGTTTTTCTTAAAAAGAATGTTATATAATTTAAAAATATAGATGGTATTAGTTGTCATTAAATACTAAATATAATAACAGAACAACATAACTAAAATACATCTTGTGTTCATTCTGATTTGTTTAAGGTTTTTGATAACTATGCAGTAACGGTTATGATCGGTGGGGAACCCTACACTCTTGGACTGTTTGACACTGCAGGTATAGTATATTCATTATATTGCATGATCTAATTAAGCATAAAGCTAACTTGAGCATACTTATGTATGTTTTGGTTGAGTGCTTATATCTGTAGGAAAGGGAGGAACCCCGGTTAATGACTAGCAAGGCTCCTCATAGTTATTGTTGTAAGAATACGCAAATAGTGCTTTAATGCATACCAGACATTCTTGTGGAGGGTGGCTGTTCTTTGATTACGTATTTAGGAGTTTCATGGAGACACCGTCTTTCCTCTGTATGTGCTTATACAGAGCAGCATGGTTCCTGTTAGCCATGTGATTTGTTTTCCTGTTTCTTTTTAAATTGCTTGAATGTTTGTACTACACTGTTGTGAACATCCTTAAAAAGTTCTATTTTAGGTTTTAATTAATAGTTTGTTTTCTCCTACAAATCTGCATTTTAATTGACTGGATTTGTAGCATTCTGGGTTAGTATTAAAGTCTTGACATTTTTTTTTTTAATTTTGCCTTGCAAATTCCATTTGGATTGTTTCAAGTTTTAAACTTGCTTCATATCAACAAGTCACATACCTTTTGATGATGATTTATTGAATATAAAGAGTAAGCAAAAGCAGTTCAGAATGTGGATTTTAAATACTGTAAGGAACTGTAAGCAAACATGTCCTTACAAGCACTAACTGTACATGCTCAGTTCACTAGTAAAATGGAAATAAATAGATTGAGTAAAAAGGAAAATAGTGCACAAGATTTGGTTTGTATTACTTTACTTTCTGATCAGTTCTCACTTGTCAGTGTGAAAATTTAAAGTGACATGACACATTCAACCCATCAAAATTGTTCTTTTTTTTTCAGTTTTTCAGTTTTAAATGCAGATTGCATTTACTTATGGCACAGTCTGTATCTAAGCTTGCTTAAGATAAACCCCAGATCCTGGATTTCAGGCAGATGAAAGAGTAGTACATGGGAGAGCACTCAGACTTAAAAACTGTATTTGCATGTGTTCAAAAAAGTTTAAAAGTGTGACAATACTCTCTTCTGTTTGATGTATTTTATACTGGGGGTAAGCTAAGCGCATTTTCTCCCAACAGGTCAGGAGGATTACGATCGGTTACGACCCCTGAGCTATCCTCAAACAGATGTCTTCTTAGTCTGTTTTTCTGTTGTTTCCCCTTCTTCATTTGAAAACGTCAAAGAGAAGGTTGGTTTCACACCTGCCATCATAGAAACTTTGCAGTTGCTTAATTTCTGTAATTCTTTACATATTTTGTTGCTTGCTTCTAATAAAAATATGTTTGACACTTTTAGTGGGTACCCGAGATCACCCATCACTGTCCAAAAACCCCTTTCCTGCTGGTGGGGACGCAAATCGATTTGAGAGATGAACCCACCACCATCGAGAAGCTTGCAAAAAACAAACAGAAGCCAATCACTCCGGAGACAGCTGAGAAGCTTGCTCGCGACTTGAAGGCTGTCAAATACGTGGAGTGTTCAGCTCTTACGCAGGTTAGTCTACTCTCTCACCAGTATGTATCTCACTACATTGGTCGAGTTGCATCATAAAGGCTTAGCAGTAGGGGAAGAATAAGGGACATAAACCTGCCTCTACATGGTTAAGTTCACGAGTCATCACCAGTGATTATTCGCCTGTTTCCTTCTTAACGTGAAAAAAATATGAAAGCAGGGCTGATCAGTTCCTTCTCTATTTTTCTTAATTGTTATAAAGGATGCGATAACTCTGTAAACACATGACGAGAAAACTGGTAATAGAAAATTGTTTATACATCCCGAGTAATTGATGTAAACTAGTCCGTCTTGAGAAAATCCTGTATCGTTATTTAGTGACTTCTAACTATGCAACCTAAATGATCTTGTGCATTTCTTATTAATGTTTACAGAAGAACACAGCCACGTAAAAGCAAGCAATAACGCAAATATTAATTATATCACAAATGGCATTACAAAAACAAGCAAAACAACCCAAAATATTAATTAAACGTTGGTTAACAAATGAGGACTGGTATGACTGGTTGGCTACAGCAATGGAATGCACTAGCCCACTAGAGATGCGTCAGGAAGATTTCGTGGTGACCTCTAAATACAGGCGCAGTCAGAAGACAAAAAAAGCAATAAGTAAATAAACAGATTTTTTTTTTATTATTATTTTATTGCACCAAAACTACAATCTTCAAGATAAAAAGGATATTAAAATTGCAGTTGCTACCTTTTACTTTCTTCAGGACCTGAAATTAACTTCAAAGTTAACTTTTAAAGTCGGAGCCCAACATGCCAGTGGGCTTTTTCTTACATGCAGGTGACCCCTCATAATGATACCATGAACCAACTCCTTTATGGGTCAGTCAGTCATCATATCAATTTTTAGGTGTCATAAACGTAATGCCATCATTTCTGCTTTCTATTTAGTTCAACGCTGTTGAACACAACACTAATTTAGATACTCTGATTAGATTTGAGCTCATCTCATTTTCTAAACACTGCACTGTCAATTTGTGTGCTTGTTTTATTTTCATAAATGACAGATACAGCAAAATATGCAACAGAAAGGATGTAATTGGACTTCAGGTGAAACAAAAAACAAATTTTTTTTTATCAGAATCTTTTATTTGACACTTATGTACGTTGGCAGTTTGGAATCTGTGCTGTTTTGTGTTTATCAGAACATTGCACATGCAATCAGTTTCGGTTCCTTTAAGTGTCATGATTCAGTATTCAAAAATATAATTAATTGCTGATTGTTGACTGAAATGAACCAAATCAATTTTGCTCAGATTCAATCACATAAATGTGTAGCTGTAGTTGTAATTTGGTAGTTTGGGCAAAGTGTTCAGTGTTGTATTGTGAAATCTTTTTGAGGGTAAAGTACCAGTAAACAAAGTGGAAGATTTGTACTGAGGCTCAGAGACACAATTGGCCCATTTTATTTAACATAATCTGTATTGGACAGTCATACCATTTTGCAAAGCATTTTAAATGCTTTAGGTTGTATGTCCACGTGTTTAGTTTAAGTCATTAAGCTTACAATACGCAGGAGTATGTATAGGTTATATTTGGCACATTTAAGCTGTGAGTTATGGCCAATAAAGCACATTGTTGTGAATTGACAAACTTTGCTTGCGACGGTGCAAGATGCCCCCCACCCCCCATGTCATTTTCATTCTGTGCTCTTGCGGTTCTGCACTCTGGTTTCCTTCCTCTTCACAGAGGAAGCTTTTAGTCCTTTACTAATCACTTCTGCAGTCTAGCACTTGTTATACATCTGCACAGTGTTCTGAACGTTCCTCTTTCCTTACCCAACCTCTTTCTCATTCTGCAATCTGTTGCTGTAACTGCTAACCTTGCTACCTATTCTGTTTCCTCCTCTTCTGTCTTTGTAGAGAGGTCTGAAGAATGTATTTGATGAAGCTATCCTAGCTGCGCTTGAGCCCCCTGAAACACAACGAAAACGGAAGTGCTGTATATTCTAAAAGGTTCTGTCTTTCTAACACCCAACTTTAACCCAGATGGTTGCTGCTTCCTATAGTTACCTCTTGCTAAAGAAAGTTTTCTGACTGCTAATGAAAAATCCAGTGTCTTAAGTTTCTCACGTCATTATATGGAAGCTTTTTTTGTCTTTTTTCTTCATTTTCTCTTGCAGTCCACCAGTTCTTTGATTTGATGAAGGTTCTTTTGCCCTCTTCAGTTTAGGAGAGTTGTTTCTATTTAATATTTGTGCTCTTGATGGGACGTTTCTGTTACGTATCTGGATATAAATTTTTATGTTAATAGTTTTGGGCATTTGTATTATCCTATCTACTGTTGACAGAAATGCAGTCAGTCATAGAGGTACAGCAAACAAGCAGCTCAAATGTTACGGCTACCTTTTCATTCCTTATTTTAGTGTATTATTTTGTACTACAACCAGTGTATAATAGTAAAAATTCTGAACATAATTTATGGCTACAATTTGCAATCAGGTGCCACTGATGCCCTTCGGGTAATTCCTATAATCTTGTGAATTGTGTCATTAATAAAAGACAGCTTAAATTGCCATTTCGTGTGTCTCATTAATTATCTTTGCATGGATGATTGGTTCTAATGCCACAGAATACATTTACACCTATATCATACTATAGTCAGTATTAATTCCATGAGACATGGCAGATTAGCCCTTTTCTGTGTTTTTTGTGTACACTTGGCTTCTGTAAACTTGTGTATGATACTGTGTTTCCACCCTTACTGAAGCCCTTCAGAATGCCTTTTGGGAGAAATTTGTCTAAGCACTTTTGGGAGACTTACCCCCCTACTTATCTGTGCATACCTCTGTAAGAGGGCTCTGTATTTACATGCTCTTGCATAAGCCGTTGCCAGACTTTTCACTTTTTCACCACAGACTTACAGTAATTCCTCATGGATCATGTTTTTGTATGAGTTTTTTTCGCCTTGTGGCCCAGTTTAATTTTTCACTCCCTTCTTCTCACCAGCATTTGTGTCTCTGAGCCTGTTACCCCAACCTTTGTTTATACCATTTTACATAGTTTTTGTTTCAAAATGATTTATCAGCATGTTAGGTTTTATAGAGCATGTCCAAACCTATGTATGCATGTGCATATGTATGTTAAAACTGATCTGGTTTTTAACATTTAGCGCTGCGTTAATATTTATACATTCTTACATTGTTTGTGTTAAGCTTCATTACCTTTTTCAAGTTGGCACCCTCTGATCAGAAATGAAGTATTTCTATCCATTTGTGCTGGTTTGGGAAATTTGTAGTATATTTGTCAGGACTTGGGAAACAGTCCATCATCTCTTTAGTTCAGGCCCTTTTTTCAAATGTTTTTGTAAACTAGGCCCCCAAAGCACATACATTTAAACATGATTTACTGGCAAAAGGAATACCTTGTGTTCTCTCTCTCTCGCTCTTTCTCTTTGTCTGTGAGAAATGGTGCCAGACCCAACTTAAGACTGAGAGGTCATAAAGGTTGATGAATTGTCAGTTCTCAATATGTAAGGACACTATAAACAAAATGTGAAAATTTTTGAAGGTAAAGCTCAAGCCAGCGCAAAAGCAAAACGAACAAATCCTTTTCTTTTTAGTTCCTATAATGTGCCTACTTTTAAGTTTTTATTCCATTTTGATCCCTAATGCATCATAATGTTTTATTTCTGTGTTTTAATGTTGTAAGCTAGAGCTGGGTGATATAAGACAATTAGACTTAATATTTTAACTGCCAATGAAGTATTTTACCAAGTTACTGTTTAAATAAAAGCTAATTGTTTAATAATTCTAACAATTTAAAATGACGTGAAACTGGTTAGATTTACTATTTTGGTGCAACTGAACCTGAATTAAACTACAGAAAGTTTTAAGTGTCTGCAAAGCTTAAACATTTATAATTCTAGTGATCATGTGTTCTTTTATAGATCAGTAATATTAAAAATGCACAGAAATACAGATGATCCGAAATAAAATTACATATTAGAGTTTTTTGGATTATTGCCCAGTTCTAGACATCCTTGTTTGACACCCCCTCCTTTCTTTTTTTGTCTGCGTCTTGACCCACATTGAGTCTCCATTTCTTTCCTGATTTGTGTTCACAGAAAGGCCTAAAGAATGTATTTGACGAGGCGATTTTGGCAGCCCTGGAGCCACCTGAACCCAAGAAGAAGCGTAAATGTGTGCTGCTATGAGCACCTTGTTTTTCTCCCCCATCTTTTTTTCTCTGCTAAGGCTGGCCAACAGCTTTTGTACTCTTAAAAAGCAATGTGTAAAAAGAAGTGAGGTTTTTTTTTTTTTTTTTTTTTTTTTTTTTTTTTTTTTTTTTTTTTTTTTTTTTTTTTTTTTTTTCTTCTCTCTCCTTCTCTGCTCTGCAATATATATATATATATATATCTAAAGAAGATTACCCTGCACACACACAAGCACATGCAGTCACGTAACGGGTCAGTTTGTTCCCTTTAAGCATAGTGATTTCGTGTAAGAATCAAGGGGGCTTTTCTAGCTGAGATTTAGGATTCGTGACTTGGAGAACTGTAGAGATGCTGCCTTGATTTTTAAGTTTGTTATATAGCCAAGTTAAATAATTTGTTGCTCTATAAGGGGGTTTACTAGACCATGGCATTGTGAATCCCCCTCTATTTGGAGTTTGCCCTAACCACTACTTTAAAACAGAACATCACCAGAAGTGCTTAAGACAGCAACTATGTAAATAGGTGCATATTGGGTATTCTTGACTCGTTGCAAGAATTTTTCTCGAGCAGGGAACTTAAACAGTGTTAGCAGAACAAGTGACGAGTCCTAATGCGTTGCCAGGGACCATGGGAGAGTTCTCTGAAACTTGTAATGCGGTAGGTAAGCCTCATGTTTCCTTTTAAATAGGCTGCTTAATAATTGTGTAAGCTGGCAATGTTGTAGACTCTACTTGTTTTACCAAAACAATCTTTTTCCTTCTGTCCACGCTTTTTCTTTGTCTTTTAGCTAAATGTTTCATGTTGCTTGTTTTTATGTAGGGACTGGATCCCAGCTACACACTGATCCACCTGTAATTTTGCACGCAACACCCAAAATAAATAATTTAAAGACTTAAGCTACTCATTAAACTACTCAATAAAAATAACAGGTTTACTAGAAGTGTTGCACAGGTGGATAAATGTTGGTCTGATTTCCAGCCATCACGGTTTGTTGTTGTTTTTTTTTTTTTTTTTTTTTTTGTTGTTGTTGTAAGACCAAATTCTATAGATGAAGTTTCCCCTTTGTACTGTATATGCATTCTTTTAAAGTTTATTAAACTTATACATTAATTGCCTTTATATGTTTACTTCTGTCTAAATAATACTCCTGGTGAACTCAGTGCTGTGTCTAGGACAATAAAGTGTTACAATTTAAATGAGTGTTTTTACACTCATCTTTACTGTGCACCTCCTTTTTCCTTATATGTTTCTTTAGGAATATAAATGGGGTATTGCATATTGTTTAATATGCTTTAAGACAGAACGATAGTTGTCATTTTAAAATTTTTTTGTCCTTGAAGGAAATAAAATAAGCCGTTTTTCTGCCAGCAGAGGGTGCTGTGTGATGATATATGGGCTCAGTATTTGTAAAGTTTGACTTGGTTACTAGTGACTAAAATATAGATTTGCAAATAAATATATAAGGGTTATAATAAACAGTTTAGCCACTTTTCTCCTTTTTTACTTAAATATATATTAAAAGTATAAGCATAAACAAATGTTTTAAAAAGCGTAAATTGTATAATGTCCAAAAAATTATATATTTAAGATTATTTAGTGAATTTAAACAAATGTGTGACATAATGTAATTGTAATGATTCACACTTGAGTTCTGGGGGTTTGTGAAACTAGACGTGGGAGATACACATTAGTGCACTTTCAGTGATTGGAATGGTATTCTGGGGGTAAACAAACTGTGCAAAATCAAAATATAGTTGAATTATTCACTGTGGCAACCAGAGGAAGTCAAGTTTTAGATGCTACTGCTGCTATACATTTTCATTAAAATATTGTTGCTATTACCTGGGAATATTTTAGAGAGTGAGTAAAAACTATGGTAAAGAGGCTTACTGAAGTTCTATATATAACAAGAACTTAATGTAAATAAAGTACATACCAATGGAAAATGTGTTAAATCCTTTTAGGTACAATAGTTTAACAATCTGGTCATAAAACACAAGATTTTACACATATTCCCAGCTTAATGATAAAACAAATTGAGAAACCAGCAGTCATTCAAAAAAAGGTTGCAGGATGACCTGAAAACAGCAGAAACACAAACTCTAACCACACACAGTCTGCTAAATAAGAAGCACAGAGGTGCATGTCTAAAATTTGCATACGTGTTTAGATAAATCAAAATTGGTTTTTAAAGATTCTGGTTTTTTGAAGAATAAATGTTCATTTATTGATTCATACCTGCATTGACTGATTCTTGATATGTTGTCCTTTGTAAGATGTCATAGGAACACCCTAGTTGAAAATTGCTGTAAATTATCAACCCACACACTCGCTGCAACCAGACAGAACGTCTGTGGCTTTAAAGATTTTACCAGCTCGAGTTTTATTAGCTAAATGAATGGCTACAGTTGTAAAGAATAAACACTCCCCCGGTCTTTAAGCCAAACCAAGCGTGCAGTGTGTTTGCAGGAGTTCAGAATTTCTATGAAACTGAACATTTTTCTATGTAACATGCTGATCCATGTTGGTCTTGTTTAACAAAAGCACTAAGATGTACAGTAACAGAACACTCCACCGTGATGGATGGCTGGATGGTCATATAGCATGCTTCTAGGTCAACATTCTTTCCAAGAGGTGTTGATAGGTTGTCTGTCTGTAGAACAGACAGCATGTCATTTCTTTTTAACTTGTTGTAGGGATGTTAGAGCAAACTATCATATTCATTAGTGTGTATACACACACTCTATACTGGCTGCACAATACGTGATTATGGCTGGGAAAACAATAAAAGGGTATTTTTTGATTCCATTGAGCATTGTACCTAGGGATGCTTTTGATTAACTGATAATCAACAAGGTTTAAACTGTATTTAAGACAGTACAAAACATATTTGATGTTTATTGTTTTACATAAACACGCATCATGCAAATTAAGGACAAAGCCCAGAAAATTAGTTGCCATTTCTGAGCATTGTTGACATACAGTGCCTATAGTACAGTTTTACCCTGCATTTCACGAGTCCTTGTGGTGATATTTAATCCAGCATGCCGGTTTTAATGCAGTATCGACTGAAATATACAGCATTCATGATATCACTTACAGCTCAGAATTGCTGCTTTCACATCAAATCAGCATAACTGTATTCATGTTAGTTGTATCTGTTGGGAGATGTACAGGGGAAATCCCATGCATTAAACAAAAGAAAAGCCCCTCAGGACACATACCTTACTTGCAGCTTGGCGGTGGGGGCTGGGCTGAGTCGACTGTACGGGGTGTTCTCGACGCATTCCTCAAATGTCTTGCACGATATCTGTCAGCAAGCACTTATGCTAAATAACTGCAGAAAGCGATTAATTATGCCACGTGTGGAATGGCTGGTATTCTATGCGTTTGCAAGGTGAGGGCGACCACCTGCACATGGGTCCTGGTTATCTGCGTTGCTATCATAATACAGGCTGCTTGTACTGACAGCTTTGCTATCCAGGCAACGCATGAAGTCAAGTTTACACTCACGGCTGTGGATTCAGCATCTGTTGTGATCACTCTTTACATAGTGAAGTATTCTTTTTATTAAATTAGCGTAAAGTTGGGTAGTTGCTTGGCTTGAGTCTGCTCCTTTTTAAATTGTCCCAATAATTGCTATATTTAATTACCTTGAGCAGTCTGGCAACCACTGCCAATTGCCACAGTAGGTATGTAGGTTCCCACGTTTAAGCACGACATGTTGCCATGGCACATGGCCAAAAAAATGGGTGCATGAGATGTGTGCATTTTGATTTATGACTGCATAACTGTCTCACTTCACATGCTCGCTTTTCAACATATCCCGAGCACGTTCGGCTTCGACTGGCGTACGGTATCAGATGCTTCCCATATCCCTGTTTCTAAAGCACGGGGAGCTTATCTCCACTTCATCTCCCACTGCGCTGACTTACTCCTGACACAGCACTGACAACACCATTAAGCTCAGGCTGCTTACATCTGTTGGCTGTATTTATGAGCTTATTAAGACTTGGTTTAGTGCCCTAGGTTTGACCTTTTGGTCCTTATGTGGTTGCACAAAGGTTTATGATAAAAACAAAACCTATAGGCATGATCATGAGAAATGCCATCCTGAGGAAAAGGTTTCACAATCAGCTATACGAACAAGTGTTAATTATGGATTTGAATCCTTACTGCTTCTCCGAATAAGACTGAAAAGAGGGAGGAGTAGCCACATCGAACAGTTTGGACAGCATTTTAGTCTCCCCAAGATAATAAGTGGCCCAATCTCTCTGATTATTGCGTTTTTCTATGAATTTGTCCTTCAAGGTCCTAAAGGTCTTGTTCAAAATATAAATAAAGATGCCAGTTGGGTTGGACCTGCACAATACCTTGCTGGACCTTGCTTTGATCCCACCTTTGAGAATACGTCTGTAAAAGTATAAGTGATTACACTAATTAAGTATGATGGCGGTAAATTAGGGAACACCATAGATTTTTAGAAGGCTACTATTGGTCGACCTCTTGAATAAAGACAATATTCAGCCCTAGATTCAAAAACGTTTAGCACCTTTAGTCTTCTGATCTGCTCCTTTACCTGCTATTTTCTCTCAAGACCTCTAAATAGGTCACACATGTTGTCAAAAGAGCATTTGTTAGGTCATATGTTATACAACGTTCCAGTTTATTCCAAAGATTTTAGTGGGGTTGAATTCAGGTCTCTGTGCAGGCCACTGGGATTCCTTTACACCAACCTTGCTTTATGAACTTGCTTTGTGAATGGTGGAACAGTCATGATGGAACAGAAAAAAATCATCCCCAAACTGTTGCCCTAAAATGGGAGGCAGATTTTATTTTAAACACCTGATAGTAATGGGTGTGACTGGAACATACGAAGGACCTAATTAAATCATTAAGTGTACATAAGTGTAGCATAAAGAAACTGCAGTCCACTCCCTATTAATGTCCACGCTTTTGGACCAGGATGTCCACATACTTTTGACCAGATAGTGTACGCATGCCTCATAAGTCACTTAAATTCCATTACTTAATGCATTGTTCATATTAAAAATGGGATTTTCATTATGAATGGGTGTGATGTTAAGAGAGGCAGATGCAGAGCTGGGTCTGCTCAGTGCATTTCTCACCCTGTCCTGTCAGTACATGGCTCCGTGCCAGCGTCAACGTCAGCGCCCTCAGTTTAAGAGTGTACTCGTCACCATTGGCTTCCTACTACGGCTTATTATGACACTAGATTTCAGATACATATGTTTCATCCATGGGCCATCTCCCTCTGCGGGACGGGATGGATTCGAATCCCCACAGGTGTGCAAAGTGTATAAACTGAGCATCTATAATCTGAGCGCATGACAACCGTGTCCAAACCATTTATGCCAGCATGGATCATGGTACAGGTGGCTGAAAAAATCATACCTTTACAAGGAAGAAGGAATCTAGGTAATGGTTCTGTTTTGTGTTTATATCTTTTTATTCTTGGTCTAAAGGTGATTATTTCATAATACTTTTCGCACCTGTGTTCTCAAATATTCTGAGTTTTCTTTCTTTGCTGCCTTAAAGTGTTTGTTATTGGTCAGAAATTTGTGCTGCAACTCTGTACAACCTTCACAAAGGTAGTTTTTTTTACTTTACATCTCTTGAACCTGTTTTGAAAATACCTCATTTACGTTTATGGCATTTAGCATACTAAGCAACTCACAATTGTGACTGTAAACAATGCAAGCAATTGAGGGCCTTGCTTAAGGGTTTTGCTTAGGGGCCCAACAGTGGCAACTTCATAGTGGTGAGGCCTGAACCACCTTTTGATCAGTAGTTTATTACCTTAACCACTGAGCTAGTTATTTACCCCACTGATGGGTGGAGCCAGCACCCTATAAATAAAGGAAAGTTCTAGGAATTTATAAGGAAAGAAGGTTCTAGAAACTGAAGACTTTCTGTGGGCAAAGCCAATTCATAGGAGCGCTGTTTAAAGGAGACATTTTTTAAAAACCTATGACAAGAGTGACTGTAGGTGAAGCCATTACACTATCTAAGACAGAAGACCTTTTGGAAGAGTAGGACGGTTGACAGCAAAGTGTAAGGCATTTGTGTCCATACTTGGACCATTATGCCAGCATAGACAGGTTCATCATGCAATACCGGGATTTAGTATTTATATCATAGTTCAGATAATTCTATCAATTCTTCATGGATGAGCCATTGTAAAAGCATCCTTGTGGTTCATTGTGAAATAATTTGTGACATGAACAGGCTGCCCGGGGGCTTGCATTAACTTGAAATTTCATACTAATTGCAAAAAACGTCCACAATGGCATGTTTTCTAGATAGACCGGAACTAGAGGGTGAAATTATAGCCACTTTAACCCCAGAAACTCTATAGATAGGCACTGTTCCTGTACAGAAACTCCACACTAGCATAATCCGGGGATTAATCCAACAGGATGAGGTTGATCACAGGGTTGTAAAGGATTAAAAGTATTATTTGTCAAATAGATGCACAGGATTTTTTTTGTCAGTTGTTATAACCCAATATGGATGCTGCATCTCCAAGAGACTTTTATAAGCTAGATCAGAAGTTTTAAAACTGTATCGGGATGAGTTTCTTTATGTGAGTGCAGTCAGAGGTTAACTCACCTGGATGCTATGAGTGGGACAGTTTGGAGATTCATATTGCCATCCCTACAAAGAAGGATTTGTGTCTTAGCAAGCTGTGATTTACTTATCCTTGAACGACCATTGCAACTTACTCTTCATGATTTATCCTGGTCAGGGTTGCACTGACTCCAGTAACCTGTAACCCTGAGCACAAGGCATGAATGGATGTTGGGCAGTTTGCCAATCCATTTCAGGCCAAGACACACCCACACATTTGCTCACTTATGGACACTGGGAGGGTCGAAAATTCTCTGAGAATTGAATATCTAATGCCCTGCGATAGAGTGCCCAGTGGTTGTATTCTTACTCTGCACTTCAGCAAGGCTGTGCCCATGTGCACAATGCAATGTCTATAAAGGCATCAAGACAAGCTTGGTTTGAAGAAACTCCAGTGTCCTGCATAGATGGTCAGAGTTCTGACCTCAGCCCTACTGAACAGCTTTGGAATGAACAGGAACATAGATTGAGGCTTTCTTGACCAACATTAGTGTCCAGCCATACAGATCTTTTGACTGAATAGGCAAAAATCCTTATAGACGTATTTCAAATTGGCTTGTTATAGTTGAAAAGATCCAATGGGTTGTCCAACTAGCTCATAGTCAGGTGTCAGAATACTTTAATATTTTGGCCATTGACCCTTGATATTAGGTCAATGGCCAAAGCAGTTTAGGAACTCTTGCTTGCTCTTGCTTTTAGGAACTTTTGGCGGAGTGAGCTCATCATGTATACTAGAAACTGTAAGAAAAATGTATGGGGGTGGAGTCAACACACTTTAAATGCAAGAAGGTTCAAAAAACTGAAAAGAATTCCTGTGGAAATAAACTGTACAAATGATGACTTTTTCTGGTTGGATTCAGAACACATCATAAAAATATCGTATAACATTTTTGTACAGGTACACAACTTCTACTCATGCGGTCCTGGCGCCAGTAGCTAAAACTACCCCAGGGCACTTGATATTGGGTAGCTTTTGTGAGCGCTTCTTTTGTGTGTTGCACAACCTACTGCTTTGCTGGCGGAGGAGGGCACTGCAACTGTCATCACAAACAAGAAACATCTGTCTCATTTGTGTAACTTGTTTTCTTTTAATATGAGAAGTATTTCGTTGGAGATCTGTGAGTTTTGCGGCAGCGCTGGGAGAAAAAAGAGGCATACTTTCATGTTTCGGGTGAAGCTTTATCTTTCAAGTATAGTAGCGGGTTTGCGTCTATATACATGTGCACTCGCTGTTTATCTCTAACATGCTGTTGTTGGCCGTGACTAAAAGTTTTACAGTTAAAAATCAGGTCTTAAGGACATTTGATTAGTCTATAAAAGTGTGATCTTTTCCTAAACAAAGCTTTTAAATGCTAACTCTAGAGATCAAAGCCATAATAAATGTGACTAAAAGGCTGAAGCCCCTGATCTGAGAGCATTTATTGAATTGTAGGCTGATAATTATGTTATGTCTTAGCAAAAATCGCTTCAAGTATTAAATTACTGCTTAGTATTTTCAGCACAGGTCTTTCAACCCATAAATCTTCACAACCTTCTACCAGGTTTGTCGAGAGGTGATGGTTATAGATGTTCTATGCTTCTATGATGCTACAATGACTCATAACATAATAATGCTTCATCATAATTTGTAGTGAATGGTGTGACTGTAATTGGTTTAATATTTAATATATAACACAAACCCTTAGAATTCAAGGCCAAGCGTTCTAATTTAACCTTGTCACACCAAAAGACTTTATACCACATAAGTGGACAATCTTTTTTTGTTCCATAAGGACATTAACTCTACCATAAAGACCATTTGGTGTAACACCTTGTCTATCACTGACCCATGAATACAGCTTCTCGTTACAGCCACTGACCTTTGCATCTGAGTCAGATTGACACTCAATTTTGAGGTAACCATTCCAACAAATGTGGTTGGGGATGGCTTGATGGCTGACTAAACTTAAATGGATAGCCTGGCCTGGTGTGGCTATAGCTTCCTATTTCTCAGTGTTTTACAATAATGGACTAAACTAAGGTCTAAAGTATGTTTAGTTTCTTTGGGAAGGTCTTGCATGCTTTTCCAGGTCTGTGCTTTGTTACGATTGTGTTATTATTGTGTTAGCCCAATGCACACCGGTGTAGCTGTTTTTTACAGGTCAGTCAGTCATTTAGTCTGCATTTTTGTAGTCAGTGGACCCAGTGAATATGACAGATTCTTTATATATTCATTCTTGACTCCAGATAGCCTTCTTGAAAAAGAGCCTCACATTTCAGCCTTTATAAACAGGATGTGCCTGTATTATAAGGATTTTTGCAGTATTATTCCCAGCCCATGGCCACAAAGATGCCCCCAGTTTTAATTTTGCCTACCAAAATAACAGACAACTGACTTCTCTTTTTAAAGCTCCCCTTCCTCCCACCATAATCCTGAGCTTATTAGAGCCAGACCTTTGAGGAAAAGCACTAGATGTGTTCTAGAGGTCATGTGCTGTACAGATGCTAGTATAGAAATGACATTAGATAGCATTGTGGTTGAAATATGCAGTAAAACACACAATTTGGACACATCATATTTATGCCGGATTTGCTTGAACATATTCTATTGTCTACAGTGGATTAAGGATGTGACTGTGAGAATTTGGTTACATTTAGTATTAAGAGCCGGTGTTGCTGGACCTGACGTTGGACAACAAGGAATGTTCCTTGAAGACTTGGTTTGATTGGTTTGGTATAAAGGGACTCCAGTGGCCTGCACAAAACTCTGACTTCAATCCTGTTGATCTCATTTGCGATGAATTGGAATGTCTATTGAAAGCCAAAATCAGTGCCAGATCATATATTGCGCTTTTAACTTAATGGGCACACAATCAACCAAATCCTTGTACAAAAGGGTGGCCAACTCCACATTAGGTCCCATGGTTTCATGCTTGTGGAGGTTTGTCAGGGTATCAAGGTTCGCCTGTCATTTAGAAAGAATGACACTTATAAAAAGCTCTGTTGCCCAACAACTCCAGTGGTGGTGCGAAGGTTAGATCAAAAATATGTACACGTTGCCAACATCTCTCATTCCTGCCATTATTCCACACATAGTTTCCATACACCTTTATTGTTCACAGGGAGACGGTATTGCTCAATGGTAACAGCATGGCTGTGTCACTAGGGAACTGTGGTTATGAATGGCGTATGTGGTGCCAGTGAGATATTGTGGTTTACACTGCCCCTTGACCTTTCATTTCACAATGGCCAAATTACAGTAGCGTCCAAACGTCTTAGTCCACAACAGTTCTTTATAATTCAGTTCAGGCTTTCAGCATGTTCATGTTTTTGATGTGACTGTATGAAGTTCTTAATGGTGATGCAGCAGGTAGAGTGGGTGCTGCACAGTAACCTGGGTCAAACATAGGATCGATTCTTGCTCTCCATGTTCTTCCCCTTACTAAAAACATGCATTTGGATTTATTACCTGCCACAAAATGTACCTGCCACAACCCTAACCTAACTTTTTAACCTGTCACCTTACAGCAAGAAGGTCCTGGGTTTGATTCCCAGGTGGAGCGGTCTGTGTCCTTTCTGTGTGGAGTTTGCATGTTCTCCCCATGTCTGTGTGGGTTTCCACTGGGAGCTCCGGCTTCCTTTCACAGTTTAACATCATGTATGTTAGGTGAATTGGAGATACAAAATTGCCTGTGGCTGTGTTTGACACTGGCATAAAAATCAAAAAAACAAACAATAGGTACATACTGTACTATCATCAACTGGGAAGTGAATTAATTAAATAAACCAGTAAGTGGCAAAAATATGGGTTGCCAAAGTACAAGTTAGTTGGCATTAGCAGAATTAAGTGAATTTGGGGATTTACATGGCTAATGTCTAGCAACCAAAAATAGAAAGCTTTCTTTCTATCAGCAGCTCAGCTGTATCTGAGTGAATGTATTGGTGTATGTTGCCCAGAAATTATGCGGCGCCCTGTCCAGCTTGTATTCTTGCCATGTGCCCAGTGTTTCTGAGTGGTGCCGGTTCATGCAACACTGACCAGCATAAAGCAATTGCTAAAAATAAAGGAATACAGGAATGTATGGGGTTGATAAGTACATAAGGCCTAAGTACTTCAGAGGATTACAACTGTTTTGTGTTATTAATTTACATCTATTATTATGACTGGTATGAAGATCAGAGTGTATTTTATGAGGGGTTTACAAGTTTTGTTTTCTCATCAGAATATTAACATTGCACAATTAAAAAAATCTGATTGATTAAAGAAGAAATGCAACTCTTGTGTCAGTCTTTCAAATGGCATATATTTAATTTTACATTCATATGCAATATAGTCCTCTTCAGTGTATACATCTTTTACAGAGCTATGGTTCTTTAGAAGCATACTGTATAGCATGTATTATAAAAAAAAAACTTGGAATTATGGTGTTTGTACATATAAATAATTCACTCACGCTAATGTAACAGGGAATGCTCTGGGATTTTACTGGTATGTGCATGTGGAGATGAAAAGTGCTGATACTGTGCACAGTGTCCATGGTCCGACCACCAGAAGCATGTTCATCTTTCTTTTTATTTTTTTGGAATTGTGGTCACAGATCTTCAATGATAACCTTTGTTTCACGAGTGTCGCTGATGGTCAGTACTAAACATCTGGATTAAATACACACTCATGCAGCTGTTTTTTTTTTTAGATCTTGAGTTGGTTTGCTTCCCTACAAAAGAGGAGAAACTCTGTAATACTTACATCTACATATAACTATAACAATGCTGTACACAGTTTGAGTGATTTTTAAAGCAGCATCGTGGCTAAAAACGGCCACATTTTTATTAAAATGCCACTGTGAGATGTAGATGTACACCCGGACTGCACCTCGAGACATTTCTATTATAAGAGTCTTGGAAATCCCTTGATGTCCGTCCGACATTCCAGATGAGATTGTAAAGCAGCATCAATAGTGGGAGGGGACGTAAAAAACCCTCAGTCCCTTTATTCGTCTCCTTCGACCCCCCTTAAGTTCAATCCTCCTCCAATGTTTACCACTCCCAGTGGAGCTTGTCACATTAAAATCACTCTGATTCCAAATAAGTTAGAAAACAATACAAAAATAAGAACGTAACCACAAAAAGGAGAGAAAAATACTCTCAAGTGGGAATAAAATAAACTCTATTTGCCCTAGACTTATTCTGTCCCATTTCCCAGGGCAGTTAGGACGGAGGCAAGACCAGGAGTTTTATACGTTCACTGGAGGCAGGTGGGGCGAAGGAGGGCCGGGTGGATCACCGACACGTGTGCATCTCGACCATTTTGCGGCACTGTTTGCACTTGACGTAGCAGCACCAGTGGAATTTGCAGCTGCACCTGTCCACCACCTCCACCTCTTGCGTGTGGAAGCCACGGCCGCAGCACATGAGCTCGCAGCCGTCGATGGCCTTCGACGTCTTGTTGCAGTATCGCCCTACCGTTCCCAGCATGCCCGGAGTCCTTGGGTCGTGCTCGCAGAAATCGGGGCTCGGGTCCAGGTACACCAGGTCCTCATCCGTGTGCGGCTTGAACTGGGAGTTGCGTGGCACCAGGACTCTGGTGGTCCCCACTTTGTGCTGCTCCACCTCGGTAGCACCGTCGAACTTCTCCTTGATGATGTTGCCGACCTTGCGGAAGGGTGGCATGGCCTTCCAGCAGGTCTTTACTTCACACGATCCTGAAACGCCGTGGCATTTGCAGTCCACTCGCATGTAGTTTAGAATCGCCTGCCAAAGAAAGAATATGTTTTTTTTTTAGCTCTTTGATCAAACACAGTAACACTTCATGACCAGAAGATTGTGGACATACTGTACTTCCTTGGATATGTTCCAGGCATTTTAGCCACAACTACTGCTAACAGGAGCATAAAATTAATTAGATGCTATTGAATTTGTGGCAACAGTTTGGGAAAGGAACTTTTCCTATTCCAGCATGAGCATAACACTGAGGTCCATAAGGACACGGTGTAGACCAGAGTTTTTTACAAGCGACCCACATTTTGTTCATGATTTTTGGGCAACCCAGACAATGCATCGAAACAAAACGCAAAACAAAATATACTTAATTCATAAAAATGGTGGTCCCACTGTTCCACTGTAGTTTACAAGGTGTAATGTAAAGCTTCCACGAGGGGGCATAAGTGGACAAGTTCTTTATGTGTTTATGTGCATGTTAAATTCGTTTTTTTAATTGTTATTAGTTTTCTCTGCAACCTATTTTTTGGGGCTTTTTTGGTTGACCCGGAGTGTAGAGGAATGTCAGCAGCCTGCACATTATTAGGATAAATTGGAAACTCAAAGGCCTTCTCGTCCAACATCAGTACCTGAAGTAACACAATACCAACTCATGTTGAAAACTTTGCCAAAATATTGGAGGCCTTTATAGCCACAAAGTGGAAGAGGGGAGCTCTCTGTCCAACAAGCTCATGGTCCGGTGTCCACATAACTTGAACCGTATAGTGTAACTATTATCTAAAATTAGAAAGACGATGCCAGTGGACCTCACTGTGTAATAAAAAGAAAAACAATCCCAACATTAACCTCTTGAGCAACAATAGCTGGGCTGATACATGAGCTTGT
>NW_026947103.1:0-49126 GCF_030014385.1 Trichomycterus rosablanca | reverse complement strand
AAACAAGAAAGTGGGTTGCATAAAAAGGGGCATCCGGCGTGGAAAAATAAACTGTGCCAAATTATTTATTGAGATTTTAACATCATGTTTTACACACCCGGACCGCCCCACTTGGGGATCAAACCCAAGACCTGACTGCTGTGAGGCGACAGTGCTACCCACTGAGCCACCGTGCTGCCCCATCCCACAACAAGAGAACCAAAAAAATAAATATTTCATTCATAATATTTTATTCATCCTCTACAGGGGATAAACTTAAATATAGTTTAGCAAATAAATAGATACAATTTTTATTTTCTGAACTCAATCAGCTTCTCAGAGAAACCCATCATTGTTTGGTGTTAGCACAAACTTTGAGGAATCAGATCATTAATTATACTCTGAAATTGTCTTAGTTTCCTAGTGAAAATTCTTTACATAACTGCCTTTTATGTCATTATTCTTTTTTAGACAATTATAAAATATGCAATTTTAAGTAGTTCATTTCAAAATTAACAAAATATGACATTTGGTTAGGTGGTGCCCTCTTGCATACATACCGAAAATGTAAATGTAATTATAGAAATTGATGACAATGCTCGACAGCAGAATACACAACAAAATATTATTAATATTAAGTCATTAAATTAAATAAAACTTGCAGCATTTTAACTTAGAAACAATGTTGCGTTAATTGCACAACTCAATGCTCAAGTTCAACTGCACGGAACACTGTGAGCTTACATTATCTCTGAATAACAATTAAATAGAGAGTATACACTACACACAGCGTCTAGTTTGTTTTCCAAAAAGTACGAAACACGGTTTTATACTTTACTCACCTTAAAAACTGATACCGGGGTTCAGTCGCATTGAAAATATTAGCAATGTACGGAACACAGTGAACGTAACGACTACACCTGAGCAGGTTGTTTTTACGCATAATGACTGTTCATTATGCGCGCTGTATGTTAGCTACACCACTAACTAACTACACTAGCGTTATCAGAAATAACACCTGGATGTCTAGCTAACCCAATACATTAATAACACACCACTTTAGAATTACAAACCGAAGCAATAGCAGTATAATACGTCAAACAGAAGGAGAAAGGCTTCACCTGCAGTAGCTAACATCCATTAGCTGTCCGCTCACAACGGGAAGAGTCGCAATGCTACGGTGTCGCACGCGGATGACGTCAAATGTCGAATCGCTGAACCTTCCGCAGACACACGAGGTTTTGACTGAATGCTGGATTATAGACACTAAACAATCATGGTGTGTTTTCTTTAGTTTTATTTTGTAAATGAATTTATATTATGTTTTACACAACATGTGTTCACATTACTCGAACTGTTAGATAGTATATGTTTCTGAAATCACAGGAAAAGTTGGTTAGCTAAAGCTAACTGTGTAAGCTCATGATTCCTTAACGGTTTGTGTTTTGGATTTTCAGGGGAAGCAGAAGAAACAGAAATATGCCGCAATGAAAAGAATGATCAGTCTAAAGGATCAGAGAATGTAAGTAATTCTTTATTTATGCATAGCCTAGAATATGTCTGTAGTGGTAACAGATTGGAAAGGGAGTCTGCCATGTTTTCGTTTGTAGCAGTAAATGTGTTGGTGGTGCGATTGACTTTTAGTAATTTGAGCAAGACTAGCAGAAGGTCTGTATCAAGACTAGCAGAATATGTCTGTAGTGGTAACAGATTGGAAAGGGGGATGTTTTCATTTGTAAGCAATAAATATATTGGTGGTGTGATAGACTCTTAGTAGTGTGAGCAGACTAGCAGGTCTGAAGCAAGACTAGCAGAATAAGGCTGTAGTGGTAACAGAATGGACTACAGCATCAGAACTTTGTTTCTTTACCGCATCTTAAGACGATCCATTTAGTAAGGGAGTCTGCCATGTTTTCGTTTGTAAGCAGAAAATATGTTAGTGGTGTGATAGATTCTTAGTAGTTTGAGCAGGACTAGCAGAATATGTCTGTAGTGGTAACAAATTGGACCACAGTAGCCGAACCTATAAGGGAGTCTGCCATGTTTTTGTTTGTAAGCAGTATATATGTTGGTGGTGCGATTGACTTTTAATAGTTTGAGCAAGACTAGCAGAATATGTCAGATTGGACTACAACAGCAGAACTTTCTTTCCACCGCATCTTAAGACGTTATACGTTAGGTAAGGGAGTCTGCCATGTTTTTATTTGTAAGCAGTTAATATACTGGTGGTGTTATAGACTCTCAGTAGTTTAAACAAGGCTAGCAGAATATGTCTGTAGTGGTAACAAATTGGACTACATCAGCAGAATCTTCTTTTCTTTGCATTTTAAGACGTTATCCGTTCGGTAAGGGAGTCTGCCATGTTTTTGTTTGTAGGCAGTTAATATACTGGTGGTGTGTTAGACTTGGTAGTTTGAGTAAGTCTAGCAGAATATGTCTGTAGTGGTAACAGATTGGACTACCCAGCCAAACTTTCCACCACATCCTAAGACATTATACGTTTGGTAAGGGAGTCTGCCATGTTTTTGTTTGTAAGCAGTAAATATGTCAGTGTTGACTTAGACTCTTGGTAGTTTGAGCAAGACTAGCAGAAGGTATGGAAACAACACAGTCCAAAATTAGTGAATATTAATAAACATTTGATTTTATTGTTTCGCAATACTGGTTTATCATATTCTCAAGTTTAGGAGACTTTGTCATTTCAGCTATATAGGAGTACATAATGAAACGAAACAATGTTCCTCCAAGGGTGCATTTACTGCTAGATGAGACACTACATATTTTTAAAGATGTGATGCGTATTGTTAGAGTTTTGCTATTTTATCAATTTATTCCTGTTTTACTGTAATTACACTTGAACTGCTCAGTGGTTAAGGTCCTGGATTACTGAATGTAAGGTTGCTGGTTCAAACCCCATCAGCACCAAGTTGCTAGTTTTGGGCCCCTGAGCAAGGCCCTTAATCCTCAGTTGCTTGAATTGTATTCAGTCACGCTTGTACAATTGGTAGATTGATTACCAATGTCAAACACTTGTCAGAGAAAGGGCATCACAATATTAATCTTGATACATTGTAAAGCAAAATGTTCTTGTGCTATGTTAAATGTGATATTTCTGTGTTTTTTCTGTATAAGAAAAGAGAAGGATCGACAAAAAGTACAGAAAAAAAAGAAAGAAGATCCCTCAGCCATCAAAGAGCAAGAAGTGTAAGTCTGTGTTTCTAAATTGCTATTCATTTACTGGCTGTATTAGTCGAGAAAACTTTCATATATATGACAGAATCCAGAATTAATGAGAAGTTCTTCTTGTGCTGTCTTTCTCTCTCCAGGCCAAAGTATCCATCGTGTATGTTCTTCCAGTACAACACTCAGCTTGGTCCTCCCTATCACATCCTTGTGGACACTAACTTTGTCAACTTCTCTATAAAAGCCAAACTTGACGTAGTCCAAGCAATGATGGACTGTCTCTATGCTAAATGTGAGTAATCATTTCTCTGATTTCCAGTTTTTCTATCACAAAAAACTTTGCACAGTTTTTATGCTGGATGCCCTTCCTGATGCAATGCTTCAGTTTCTATTTGGGCTTGAGCTGGTGGGGAGGCACAATAACAAGTACACCTCCCAATGGCAAGACTGTTTCGCCTGCCCTCACCTAATGTCCGTCCAGCCAATAGCACTGCTGAGATTCGAACATCTGATGTGTATTAAATTTTGTGTTTTGTTCTGCAGGTATTCCTTGCATCACAGACTGTGTCATGGCTGAGCTGGAGAAACTTGGGATGAAATACAGAGTTGCCTTGAGGTATGTATTATATATTGTATACTTTTACTTTTGTTTTATACTTGTATACTTTTTTGTACATATGGTAAAAGTAGTACACTGCATAGACACTCACCAGAAACACCTTCACACCTGTTCATGTAATCATTCAAGCAGCCAGTTGATATCATCCAATGTTTGCATGAACATTAGAATGGGATTTTTTATGCACAGCAGTCTCTAGACTAAATACCCTCTTAATCAAGGGGGTCAGAGGAGAATGTCCAGACTGGTTTGAACTGACAGGAATGCTGCATTAACACACAACCATTCTGAGTTAATGCAAAAGCCCACAGGTCTCAATCCTATCAGTCAAAACCAGCTATCCAGAGCTACAGTGGGCACAGCCTGAGCAAAACTGGGCAGTCGGAGATTAGAACATATGGTGCGAAAAGCAGATGGTAATGTCTGAATTTGCCATAAACAGCTTAGCATCCTAATATATGTAACTCCTAATGTATGCTGCTGCGATATGCGATCTCCAGGACTGGTCTGGGCGTTTGCGCAAGTGGCAAGGAGTCACATGGAGCCTTTGAGATACAGCTCTGGCAGGTGATTAGAAGCAGTTACAGAGTGAATACATGTCGAAGGGGGCGTGTGGCGATCCAGCTCTCCTGAATAAGATCTAGGGTTGTGCAATGGCAAATGGCAACATGTCAATATATTTTTAATGCCAGCTATGTAATTAAGCTGTATAATTTTATGGGCCAGTTATTGAAACATTGTGAAGGTTGGGGTGCAGAGCCTAGACAGAATTATTTGAAATAATATAATCCCAAACATTTTCTTTTATTCAGGTTTTGATTCTCACTGTGCTTTGTGTCTTTACAGAATAGCCAAGGATCCTCGCTTTGAACGCCTGCCATGTTCACATAAGGGAACATATGCTGATGACTGCTTAGTGCAAAGGGCAACACAGGTACGGCAGCACCTCCATCTGTCTGCTAATCTGCACCTCATTCAGTTACAAAAGCAATACACAGACCTGTGCATTCCATTAAGTATGCCTCTTCTCTGCCCTGTTCTAGCATAAGTGTTATATTGTGGCCACAGTGGACAGAGACCTAAAGAGGAGAATTCGGAAGATTCCAGGAGTCCCAATTATGTACATCTCCAACCACAGGTAATAAAATGGTGAATTCATATCTATAGATGCATATGACATTTAACTCCATGATAGAAGCCTGTTCCTGCATGCTTGGACATCTCTTGTACATGTTCATGCCCCCCCCTTTCCCCCCAATCTAGTCCTGTCCAATTCCCCAAATGTAACTTCTCCCCTAATGCAGGAGCAGACAGTATTGCAAACAGATCTCAGCAGTGATAGGCTAGCGAATTAGGCCACTGCACCACCCAGTGAACATCCCTTTGTTGGAATGATGGAACAGTATTTACCAAATACCTAAAAGAACACTAACATATTAAAAGAACAGTGTGATTAATACACAGCCTATATAAAGTAGACATAATGTATGTACAGTGTAGTTTCACTTACCAGAACTGGAAGTCTGTGAGCACGCTGGAAGGCTTCATACATGGGCCTCTATAATGCAAATTCAAGTGACATTATGCAGTTTTAGTACTTTATTAACATATCTGTTTAGCTTGCTTTTAAAGTACACTATATTGCGTAAGTATGTGGACAGCCGACCTGAGCTTGTTGAACATTCCATTTTAAAACCCTAATACTAACTTAGTTAAAAGTGCTTTTGTAGGATCAGGCAGTGATGTTTTAAATAAAACTTGGCTCATCAAGACACTTCTTGTTACTCGTGTTTAGATCGCACTGGTTTTTACATACTGTTTACCAGTTGTTATTGTTTTACCAGCCACAATAATATTTTAAATAGTTTATGAGACACCTATGAGGGTGGCACAGCAGTCTACTTTGCTAACCCACCACCGCCAAGACCAGAGTTGCACGTTTGAGTCATGTCTGAGGGAGGGAAGGCCAGATGAGGATTTACCTTTATCCACTGCAACACTGATTCTGTCTGGTCGATGCAGAAACATGGAGAATAGTGTCATTTTTCCATAGGTTAAAGCTTAAAAACAGTTAAAGACATGGAAATGCTTCAGTACTTGCATAATTGTATTGCAGACATAATTATTTGTAAAAAAAAAAAAAATCTCTTCTTTTTTAACAGGTATAACATTGAACGAATGCCGGACGATTATGGTGCACCAAGACTATAGTTAAGAAGGAGTGGTCTTGTTTTTTTTTTTACATGGATTTCTCAACAAATTTAAATTGTACATAAATTGCACATTTGGATTTTTTGGTCATTTTCTTTTTTCTTTCAGTAAAAATAAACTTGTTGTGAATTAGATGTTTGTGAACCTTAATTCTATATGCTAAAATCATGATAAATGTAACACTCAAGAGGCTGCTTGGAATTAGAATAAATCGCTTAAAGCTTTCTCATAATAATGAGGAAAAACAAACATGAACAGGCTTCATACAATTAAAATGTTCCTATATGCCTCAGAATTCAATGAGCCATGACACCCCCAACACTATGTTTCTCAGATGAGGTGGTATGCTTTGGATTATGGCAGTTCTTTTTGTCTCCATGCTTTGCTCTTGCCATCACGCCAATAAGTGTTAATATTGGTCTAATCTATAGGGCAGTTGTAGCTTAGTGGTTGAGGTACTAAACTAGTAATCAAAGGTTGCCAGTTCAAGCCCCACCACCACTGCCAGGTTGCCATTGTTGGGCCCTTGTGCAAGACCCTTAAACCTCAATTGCTTAGATTGTATACTGTCACAACTGTAAGTTGCTTTGGATAAAAGCCATAAATGTAATCTGACCACAAGATAGAATTGTCCAGGCTCTTTTAGGTACGTTCTTGTAATTTGGCAATTCTGTTTTTGTGGCTAACTAGTGGTTTGCATTTTCCGCTGTAGCCTCTGTATTTCTGTTCAAGAAGTTTTCTGTGGTTAGTAGTAGACAAATACTCCTAAATGCTGTTTCTGATCTATCATACAGACAATTAAGGATTTTTTTTCTATACCATGGAGAGGATTCTTCAGCCATCAGCAGTGAAGGTTTTCCTTGGCCTACATAATACACAGATCAACCATAACATTAAAACCACCTCCTTGTTTCTACACTTACAGTGCATTTTATTAGTTCCACTTACCATATAGGAGCACTTTGTAGCTCTACAATTACTGACTGTAGTCCATCTGTTTCTCTGCATGCTTTGTTACCCCTTTTTCACGCTGTTCTTCAATGGTCAGGACTCTTCCAGGTTCACTACAGAGCAGGTATTATTTGGGTGATGGATCATTCTCAGCACTGCAGTGACACTGACATGGTGGTGGTGTGTTAGTGTGTGTTGTGCTGGTATGAGTGGATCAGACACAGCAATGCTGATGGAGTTTTTAAACACCTCACTGTCACTGCTGGACAGAGAATAGTCCACCAATCCAAAATATCCAGCCGTGGGCAGCGTCCCTTGACCACTGATGAAGATCTCAAAGATGACCAACTCAAACAGCAGCAATAGATGAGCGATCGTCTCTGACTTTACATCTATAAGGTGGACCAACTAGGTAGGAGTGTCTAATAGAGTGGACAGTGAGTGGACACGGTATTTAAAAACTCCAGCAGTGCTGCTGTGTCTGATCCACTCATACCAGCACAACACACACTAACACACCACCACCATGTCAGTGTCACTGCAGTGCTGAGAATGATCCACCACCTAAATAATACCTGCTCTGTGGTGGTCAACATCATGAAAGGGGGCTAACAAAGCATGCAGAGAAACAGATGGACTACAGTCAGTAATTGTAGAACTACAAAGTGCTTCTATATGGTAAGTGGAGCTGATAAAATGGACAGTTAGTGTAGAAACAAGGAGGTGGTCTTAACGTTATGGCTGATCAGTGCTTCCATGACTTTAACTGGGACACTTATTGTCCTAATGTTGAACTGTGGCAACTACCAACTCCAGAGGTGTTTGAAAGTGTAGAAGCAAGCCTAGGTAGAATATGTCTGTGCCAAAAAAAAACAATGGAACACACCTGAGTAATCATAAACACCTGTAAAGCCAAATGTCCTACACATTATGGTGCCCTGAAAATAGGGGGACTGTAAATTTCATGGGCTCTGTTGACTTGGGTTTGATTCTTGCCTCCTATTACTTTTTTGTGAGCAAAAACAGATAAAAGCTTTATATAGATTTATTGGATTCTCATTACTATGCGCTACAGGCTTTAAAAAGCTATTTATGTATAACAATCTTGCATCTCAATAACAATCATCTCAGTAACACTATTGTTTATGGTTCATTAATTATAAGAGGGATTACGGCTGCACGGGCTGACCAACCCCAGATCTTGGTTTCTTCCTAAACAGCGTTCTTTTGAAGTTAAGTGCACTATGTAGTTTGTAGAAGCCTTTCCTTTACACCCTAGTGAGTGCTTTTCCATATGAAGTAAGTGACTTTTTAGTATTCAGCCCCTTGCATCCGTTGCTCATGCGCAGTTGAGTGCAACATAGGAGTGTCGATTAGAGCTGTTCGATTCCCGAAACAATGGAACCGACTATGAATTCGAATCCGGGTGTTGGCAATTAAGAGTCGGTTCAAAGAGTCAATTCGACAAAAATGTCTAGATTCTCGATTTACAAACAAAACATAAGACAGAAATGCAGATCTTGAGTAATAAATAAAGTTGCAATATTTTACCAAACGATTCACTATTCGTTAACCCTAAAACTTTGCTTATAAAGGTTACTGATCGGTTGTTAGGTTTAGATAATAGAAGTGCCCCCATCACCTGCTCAAACATACATGTGCCAAATGGCAAAATTAAAATAAGTTCAGCCATGGGTTATAAATTTTGGTATTTGCCATCATACCATGCTCTTCCCCTAACAGCCTCAATTTATGAATTGTGGGTAAAGATATTCATTTACAAACTGACCAGTGTTTTTTGTGCTAAAGTGTGGCATAATGTAAGTGAGGGGTACAGGCCTTGACGCTTGACTTGTACAGTGAGGTTATGGTCCAGGTTATGGTTTGGACAGCTAGCAGCTGTAGATCCAAATTGTTGTGAAGATAGACAGACCTGCTACTGCAAGAAAAGAAGAAAAAAAAATCTAAATTGGCTTCCCAAAACTTACAGTCTGTAAAGAGGATGCATGGTGTCCACCCAGTTCCCAACCCCCATCTAGGTCTTTAATCTTTTATAACGATTCCCCAAGCGTCACATGAGATACTGATGGAGTTGCAGAAAACACTGACTTTGTTCACTACATGGCACGTCTGTAATGTTTGTTTGGGTTTGATTCTGAAGAAACAAAAGTTTGTCCCTTTGGTGAAACGCGGGTCATCGACTTAACACAATGCATAGAAATATTATTTATAGAGTAAGGCAGGGGTTGTGGTGTATTCACAAAAACTTTGAGCCTTTTAAATGGCGTCACTAGACCATAAATGTTGAGGGCTGATGTTTTAGGACTGTAAACAAACCTAATATACAGTGTTGCCACTCTCCATTTTAAGAATTCCCAAGATCTTGTCACAAAAATCCCAAGATTGTACAAAAAATCCCAAGTAACTAAAAATGACAAAATTGTAAACATTTATATAATGTATTTTCACAAATATCACAATCTATTATTGCAATTACTTTAACCTATCACAACAGTTACCAAAAAAGAGAAGTAAAATGCACGAATGACAACAGACGTGACGTTATGTTCTCGTGTCCAAGAAAATGTAAATAAGTAAAGAAGTACAGTAGCCGTAGAAATGGCCAGCAACAACCAAAGGTTATTATTCAGTAGTAGTACGCTTTGTCATTCCTAATTTATGACTGTAGACCATAAAATTGCATGCAGATTTTAATTGCTTAAGTGCAAATTAAAAATCCCAAGATTACTTGACAAAATCCCCAAATTTACATTTTAGGCATTTAGCAGACGCGTTTATCCAAAGCGACTTACAGTACACTGACAGTATACTATCTAAGCAATTGAGGGTTAAGGGCCTTGCTCAAGGGCCCAACAGTGGCAACCTGGCAGTGGTGGGACTTGAACCAGCAACCTTTGCATTACTAGTACAGTACCTCAACCACTAGGCCACAACTGTGTCCCAAATCGATCCCCCAAATCCCAAGATATTGGGAAAAATCCCAAGAAGTGGCAACGCTGCTTATTTAAATTACATTGTGTACGAATTAGCGTTTACTGGAGTCGACTCTTTCATACCAATGCCTAGAATTGGAGAATCGACTCTTTATAGAATCGACACCCATCCCCGCTCTTGAACATGGGGAGTTGGGCAGGCTTTACTGTAACCGGTATTAGATCAGCTTCTGTTTGATTAACGGTTGAATAGGACTGTTATACAGCGTAATAATAACGGACTGGGATTTAAACGAGCTGTGACTGTTTCACGATACTGGTTTTGGGAGAAATATAATACTGAAATATTCATTCAACAGCGTGGACATGAACTGAACGACCTCTGGGACGGAGCCGGTATTTGACAGATTTGATGCTTTTTGTCTTTAGATTCAGTCACTTTTAGCTCTTTATATGAAAGAAAAACGGCTGCATTTTAATATCGATTTTAAAATTTATATTTTTTTCTTTTTTGTGTATTTTAGTATTACATTTGCACAGCCTAGGCGACATACTAAAACAATGGACGTTTATTAACTCATTAAGCGAGCAACGGTTTAGTGTTTTTATTTGATTTAGTGCTTCCAATAGGACCATTTCTTACATTTAAATATATAAGCAGTTGGTGTTGACTTAGTGTTTTTGTACAGCGTTGTAGTTTTTACGTGGACAAAATCGTAATAATTTACATTGCTATCGTATATACTATGTTTTTACAACATTTCTAGGCGCAAAGTTCTTACACCATTTCATTCAGTCTGTAAAGAACCACTGTTTTGCTTTTTTAAATTAAAATATATACAAAATAATGCCTTATAAGGTTAAATTAAACTACAGAACATTATATTTATGTTTTCCCATTAATAAAAACACTGAAAATATTTGCCAATATTCATCAAAACAAGAGCACTGGTCTGTACCAATGTGAGTGGTTCTATGAACACAAAACTACTACAGTGTCAACAGCTCCCCCATGTGGAGAAACTTCAACCTGCTTAGCCTTTAGTGAGTTATTTACATTTACGGCATTTAGCAGACGCCTTTATCCAAAGCAAGTTACAGTATACAGTCTGAGCAATTGAGGGTTAAGGGCCAACAGCAGCAACCTTGAACCTTCTGGTTACTAGGCTACTGCTTGCCCCTAGTTATCAGGGATTGCAAAATTGTAGCATTTTCCAATTTTTTCCCTAATTTAAATTACTTAGTCAACACTATTAAACATTTTAGCATCTCAGTTACGGTTGTTAACAAGTGTTTCACATCCGATCAAACATGATAAACCGTGTATAGCCTGTAATCTGGACCTGGTCTCATTAGGTCATGATGCTTTTGCATCCAGCTACGTTATTATGAGCCCCTAATGCCAGTCACGTGTTGTGGGCGAGTCCATCCCTGCACGTCTCCACGGAGACTGATGGACAAGACAGGAATTGGGATCTGCCTGAGCCAACCTCGCGCCAGGTCAAAGGTCGGCGGAGGTGCTATGTTGGCTATGCGGGCTTCTGTCAGTCTGGACGGAGTGGAGGAAAGGGATGAAGAGCAAGAGGAAGATGGAGAGGAAGAACTGCGGGATGGAGGAATCCCATTCATTGTGAATCGAGGCGGGTTGCCAGTGAACGAGGAAACTTGGGAGCAGATGTGGCGGCACGTGGCCAGGAATCACCCAGAGGGGGAGGAAGTGGAGGGAAGGATCCGCGGAGCAACCGACCTGCCCAAGGTCCCTGTTCTTTATCTCTTCTGATTTATGTTATTTAAATTTATTATTACCTGCAGAGCCAGTCATTTACATTTACATTTTCGGCATTTAGCAGATGCCTTTATCCAAAGCGACTTACAGTACTGTGACAGTATACTGTCCAAGCAATTGAGGGTTAAGGGCCTGCTGTTGGCCGGCTGGCTTTTACACAGACATGATTGGCTATGTCTGAGGGGGTAGGGGTATTGGCAGAAGCCCTGCGATGGATTGTTTCTGCCTTGTACCCAGTTTTTCGGACTTGATGAAAGTTAACTGATCTTAGGTTTATTAATAAGAGTAATAATAACTGTTGGTAGTTGTAGTACAGAACTGCAGAACAACAACACATACTAATTCTTGTGTCACATAATTTCTGCACATGCTCATACTATGAATTTCCTGTTCTACCACATGCTCAGTTGAATTTAGATTCGGTGATTAAAGATGCAGCTGAAGTACAATGAACTCATTGTCATATTCATGGAACCTGTTAATATTATAATATGGCAAATTGTAGTTATGCAGCAAAGGACATGGTCAACAACAATTTATATATACACCGATCAGCCATCACATTAAAACCACCTCCTTGTTTCTACACTCACTGTCCATTTTATCAGCTCCACTTACCATATAGAAGCACTTTGTAGCTCTACAATTACTGAATGTAGTCCATCTGTTGCTCTGCATGCTTTGTTAGCCCCCTTTCATGCTGTTCTTCAATGGTCAGGACTCTCACAGGACCACTACAGAGTAGATATTATGTGGGTGGTGGATGATTCTCAGCACTGCAGTTACAATGACATGGTGGTGGTGGTGGTGTGTTAGTGTGTGTTGTGCTGGTATGAGTGGATAAGACACAGCAGCGCTGCTGGTGTCCTACCTAGTTGGTCCACCTTCTAGATGTAAAGTCAGAGACGATCGCTCAGCTATTGCTGCTGTTTGAGTTGGTCATCTTCCAGACCTTCATCAGTGGTCACAGGACACTGCCCACGGGGCACTGTTGACTGGTTATTTTTGGTTGGTGGACTATTCTCAGTCCAGCTGTAACTGTAAGGTGTTTAAAAACTCCATCGGCACTGCTGTGTCTTATCCACTCATACCAGCACAACGCACACTAACACACCACCACCATGTCATTGTCACTGCAGTGCTGAGAATGATCCACCACCCAAATAATACCTGCTTTGTGGTGGTCCAGGGAGAGTCCTGACCATTGAAGAACAGCATGAAAGCAGACTAAAAAGGTATGCAGAGAAACAGATGGACTACAGTCAGTAATTGTTGAACTACAAACAAGGAGGTCGTTAGTGTATGCTGTAACATTTAAGCTATACTTTATTGGTATTATGGGACCAGTATGTGTTAATAGAACATTTTCCACATCATTACAGCAGCAGGTGTTTGGGTGGAAAAATACCCAATAAATTACTCTAGGATCAACTACTGCTGGGATCCAATTCCCAGCAATGCTATCGGCCAGTTGGGTGTCTTCATACGGACAGGCAACGTCCTGAAGAGGGGGGTGGCCAGGGCCCCGCAACGGACCGGCATCTCAAACTCAATCTTTCCATGGACTATTGCCCATCAGACACTACCGACAGAAACAAAATAGTTCTGTATTTTAGGAAAGACTTCTTCTGTTGTCTGTACTTTAAAGGGCACGGCTCAGTGCACTGATGATGCACATCATGTTGTCCTTTGTTTTAGGGAATTCAGGTCTAAAAATTCAATTAAATACTTACTGCTGTTTGTTGTTATGATGATAAATGAAAATCTAAACACTAGGGCATTCTCGTAACTGAGTAACCTAATGTGGTATATTTATCAACAGCCTTGATTGATTCTGGTATCTTTACCATCCACAGAAATGTCCAAATCACATCAGTTTGATGACATGTGGTCGTAGGGCTCCACTAAGCAGTACCATTTAATTAATTTAGTCAAAGCAGTTCTGTCACTGAATGGATCTTATTGAAGGGTGTAGCGTGTGAGCTTAGCCCCATGGCTTGAGACTAAAGAGCTATGCACTCACAATAGTCATGTGATCAGTTGTCCATCCTGCTAATGAAATGTTCAAAACAAGCAACAGTTCTGTGGTAGATTTAAAGATACTGTACTATTTTATTAATGCCACTACACTGTTTTCTCCTTACACAAACTGCTTTTGGACTGGTACACTGAACATTCTCATTTTGGACAACATGTACACTTACGGCATTTAGCAGACACTTTTATCTAAAGCGACTTACAGTTGTGACAGTATACAGTCAAAGCTAAGGGCCTTGCTCAAGAGCTCAACAGTGGCAACCTCGCAGTGGTGGGGCTTGAACCAGCACTCGTCTGATTACTGGTCTACAACCCCAAATCAGAAAAAGTTAAGACAGTGTGGAAAATGCAAATAAAAGAAACAGCGTCGACTTATCTCGGCTCAGAGGCATCTAAGATGGACCATCACACAGTGGAAGCGTGTATTGTGGTCAGATGAATCAGCATTCCAGGTCTTTTTTGGACAAAATGGACGCCGTGTGCTCTGGATCAAAGACGAAAAGGACCATCCAGACTGTTATCAGCAACAAGTCCATAAGCCGGGGTCTGTCATGGTATGGGGCTGTGTCATTTACACTTCTGTGATGGCAGCATTAATGCAGAAAAGTACATTGAGATCTCAGAGCAACATGTGCTGCCTTCAAGACGTCATCTTTTCCTGGGATGTTCATGCATTTTTCAACAAGACAATGCAAAACCACATGCTACACACATTACAGAGGCATGGCTGCGGAAGAAGAGCGTACGGGTACTGGACTGGCCTGCCTGCAGTCCTGACCTGTCCCCAATAGAGAATATGTGGAGAATTTTGAATCGGAAAATGCGACAACGACGACCCCGTACTGGTGCACATCTTAAGACGTGTTTGCAGGAAGAATGAGACAAAATAAAAGCTGAAACACTAAATCACTTGGTCTCCTCTGTGCCAAAACGTCTTTTAAGTGTGGTGAAAAGGAATAGCAACATTACAAAGTGCTAAATGCTTTACTGTCCCAACTTTTTTTGGAATGTGTTGCAGACCTGAAATGCAGGAATGGCTGTTTATTATTAAATGAAATGAAGTTGACCAGACAAAACACGAAATATCTCAGGTTCATCCTGTCTGCAATCAAATAACAGTCAAAGTAAATGTAAGAAACTCTGTGTTCTTTTATTATTTGCATTTTCCATGCTGTCCCAACTTTTTCTGAAAAAAAAAAAACATGGCACTACACGTATTAAGCTACTAAAATTAATGAATTTGAAAGTATTGATGATTTAGAGCATACTGTATCTCAGTGGTTCTGTATAGGATTTGCTCAGCCTAGTGTCTTTAATTTGCCTCTTTTGTGATCTAGTTGTTCAGAATGTACCTACATTCATAAAAGATTCACTCAGTGTGTCCTCTGAAATGTACAGTGCTGAAATAATAATGATTTCATGCCATATATGGTGAACTGTCAGCTAAAAATAAAATGCAGTGTTCTCAAACAACGGGTCAGGAGGTTATGCATGCAGTCAATCTAACTCTATTTTATTTCTACTCAGTGTGTTCCAGTGTCAATCAGGTACCTTCATTTATTTATGTAATACGTCTCTATAGATCAGAAATTAGGATTCCACCACAGATTTTCCTCCAAAGAGAAGATCTGCTGTCAGACTGAAAACGATCATCCAGCTGCACTTAATACATTTGTACTACTCTGTTGATGGGATGCTTTCTTTTCTCAACCCCACAGATCCCATTACCTACTGTGCCTACATACCAGCCAAGCACCAGTGTTCCTCATCGCTTGGAAGCCATACAGAAATACATCAGGGACTTGCAGTATCCTTTAAAGCATTTGATGCCTGAAATCTGATGCTGTTTTTATATAGACCTTATGGGACTAGTAACCATGGACATGGAAATAAACATAAACCCGCACAGCTAGTTCATGTCTAGCTTAGCCAGTAGCGCAAATGTTTATTTACTGCCAGCAACGGCCTTCACACTTTGGTTGGATGCGTTTTTGCTTTTCTCAGTAGATAAAGGAGATGCAGTACAGATGTGGAATATAGGAAATAAGCCAGAGAGATATAAAGCAGAACGGTAGACTTTGCGGCTATGAGATATTCAACAATGCTCAAACCAATTGAATAAACTTTGTACAACTCTTTATGGGCCGTGTGTTTTATCTCCAAAATTTGGACCAAAATGTATGACCTTTTTAGTGTCAACAATATACTGTAAGTACTAAGAGGATTTCTGGGTGTCAAGCGGGTTCAGTGGTAAAAGGCTCCAGCCCACCACTGCTAACTTCCCAAGCTCCTAAACCCCTTCTATCTATCAGTCAGCTGGGTGCCTATACAGACATGATTTGCTTAGGGCAGGTGAAAAAAAAGTGGTTGGTTATTACACACGTCAGTCTGCAACAGTGGAGGAATTCCAACTGGGTAATTAGATACGACTAGAATGGGAGAAAAATGGGAGTGAATGGAATTTTCTAAAACAGGATTACTATAATATATCAAATGTTTATTTATTACATTTATTATTATAAATGTTCCTTTTATGTCATGTTAATTTATGTAGTTATGGTTCAGTCTAATGTCATTTAAAAAATCAGACAAACCTCATGTCTCTTCGGTAATTATTAATTACTTAACAGTTTTGAACAGGTACAATCACACTGGAACGCAGTTTTTCGAAATCAAGAAGAGCCGACCTCTTACAGCGTAAGTGTCCTGTTTTGAACCATATCTCATTAGCATCCTAACTGGTTATTTCCTTGCTTTTCCTAAGCTTGTGATACTTCTATATTTAAGCAACAGTCTTGTTCCTCTTTCTGGTTCTAGCATACAGAGGAACAGAAACAGGAAGCAGCTGATGATGTTTATGGGTTGGAACATGACATGGCATTAATATTATCAGCTGTAGGAAATTAGATTTTAGCATCACACTACACCAGTGCTACTGGAGGAAGTGGGGATGGGTTTAGTTCATTTTTACATTGCAGCAACCCTTAATGTATTCTGTACAGTTGGCAAAAAAACAGCCTGCCTATGGTTTTTAAAATTTTTATCACTCTTTTTTCCCAGCTGCTCCCGTATTTATGGGTTGCCACAGTGGATCATTCTGGTTTCCATACCTGATTTGGCACAGTTTTTATTTTAGATGTCTTTCCTGACGCAACCCTTCTTATTACTTTTATCCAGACCTGGGACCGTCACTGACAGCGCACCACACAATGTCTAGGCTGTTCTCCCACATACCCACCTTAGACATAACTTTGCATTAAAAACATATGTACATTTACTTAATTCGTACATTATATTGTTCATTTATTTTCATTTTTATTCTTTACCACTGCTTTATCCTGGTCAGTCGTGGTGGGTCTGGTTTCCCCACTATCACTGGGCCAATGCAGTAATACGGTGCCTCAGACACCACCCACCCCCAGACATAACCAAACGTGTCTGTGTAGACACCCAACCAGTTGATAGCACTGTTGATATTTGGCATCTTAAAAACAAAACAGACTAAAAAAGCATATGTACATACAATTTAATATTATCTTGTGTATTTTCAGGGCTTATTAGATATTTAGCAATTACTTTTAACTAATAACTAATATTGATGACATTATTTCTTGTGTTATTGGGTTATTTTTTAAAAATTTCCATCTAAGTAAATGGGTCTGTTCAGGCTTGAGGGAAGCTGTCGGGAGTAGGCCTTTTTGTAGTCATTCAAGTCGGTTGCGAAAGGTGGAGTGTGTTCCCAGCTTTAGACTGCTTCACCTCAAATAAAATATTAATAAAATATTGATGATGTATTAATTATTAGGAAGTTATTAATTAAAGTCACACTACAACAACGGGGCTACATAGTCACAGTGTGTGCTTGACTGACCTGCCTGCAGTCCAGATGTCTTCTATTGAAAATGCATGGTGCATCATGAAGAGGAGAATCATACAGCAGTGGCCACGGACTGTTGAGCAGCTGTAGTCTCGTGTCAATCAAGAATGGAGGAAAAAACTGTGACAATTAGTGTCCTAAGTTTCCAAACCATTCAAAAGAATTATTAATAGGAGAGGTTATGGAACACAGTTCTAAATATGCCTCTGTCTATACTTTTTTTAGAGTGTGTTGCAGGAATCACATTCTGAATGTGTTTATATCTACAAAATACAACAAAGTTGATCAGTGAAAACACTGGACATTTTTTCTTTCTATTTTTGTCAGTTAAATAAAGATTTAAGTGAATTATTCTTTATTCTTATTCTTTTTAGTGCAATTTATTAAATGTCCTTTTCTTAATATAGGTTTTGTATTTTTTTTTTTTTTCCCTACAGGTTAATGGACATAGCTAAGGAAATGACCAGAGAATGTCTACCAATCAAATGTCTGGAGGCTGTGATCCTCGGAATGTATCCGACCATGCTGAGTTTACTGTACACTTTCTTAAGTCAGACTTTTCAAAGTGTAAAGTAACAGTTTATAGTTTATAGACTGAAACCTTTAAAATGATGGTGCTTGTGTGACCCCTGCTGACCTTCTCCATACTCTATACGTCTCTCTGTGAGGGTCTGTTGCTGGCAGGTGAAAAGAAGCGGCCAGCAAAATACATGTTGAAGGGGGCATGTGTTATCTGCAGCTCTACTTGGTCAGAATGGGGGTGGCAAATGTCAGACTGCAATTGTGAATTATAAGCAACTTATTTAGAAAAAAGAGGGATAATGTGGAAAAATGCATGATGAGATTTGGTTTGTTAATAATAAAATGTGTTAAAGCTCTTGGAGAGCTTCAGCTGGTCAGGTGTTTCTGGCTAGACCATGTGACCATGTTTTTTCATTCAATCAAGTTGGCAATATACTTTCAAAGAAGTATGTAAGAGCCAAGAAGCAAAAGTTAAAGCTTTAACAGTTAATCAAAACAGTAGAGTGTCTTGCTGTCTCGTAAAGGTGGGGTGAATAGTAGTTATTACAGGGCACCAGGGCAGTTGTAGCCTAGTGGTTAAGGTACAAGACTGGTAATCAAAATGTCACTGGTTCAAGCCTCACCACTGCTAGGTTGTCACTGTTGGGCCCTAGAGCAAAGCCCTTAACCCCCAATTGCTTAGACAATGCACTGTCCCAGTACTGTAAGTGTCTGCTAAATGCCAAAAAAAGCTTAGAGCACTCAGGTGGCGCAGAAGTAAAATATGCTGGCCCCTTATCATTGACAACCGGAGAACATTGGTGCTATCAGCTGGTTGGGCTTCTACACAGACATGGCTATGTCTCAGAGGCTGAACAGCCTAGCCATTGGAAGGTGCACTTATCAGTGTGCTCAAAGTGCTGGTCCCAAGCCCGGATAAAAAATAAGGAAAGGGATCAGGAAGGGCATCTGGCTTAAAAACAGGTATGCAGATTAAAATGATCTGCTTTACAGGGTAACTGCACACATACTAATTGCACCAATATGAACTCTATAAATAGTCTATGTATAGTTGCAAGGTAAAGTGTTTTGAAGAGCTGCTAACCAGCACACACACTTTCCTTAACCTCGTTCACACTTTAGTTACCTCACTAACAGCATGCCGTCAGTGGAACGCTTCCCCATCAGCTTTAAAACTTACTTCTCAGGGAACCACTTCCGCCACATCGTGTTGGGGATCCACAGCGGCGGGCGCTTCGGGGCCCTCGGGATCAGTCGGCGTGAGGATCTGATGTACAAGCCGCTGGAGTACCGCACGCTGGCGGACCTGCTGCAGGAGTTCCAGACTGCCTATCAGGGCTACTGGCACACGCTTCGCAAGGTGAAGATCGGCCAGTATGTGTCACATGACCCTCACAGTGTGGAGCAGATTGAATGGAAGCACTCGGTGTTGGATGTTGACAAGCTTTCCAAAGAGGAGCTGAAGAAGGAGCTCGAGAGGCATACACGCGACATGAGACTGAATGTGAGTAACAAGATAATGACATGATATCAAGGATTTAATGGAAGATTATACATCACTGGTCAAAACTTTAATAATGTAATACCATTTAATGATTATTTATACTGTAGGCAGCCTAGTGGTTAAGGTACTGGATTAGTAATCGAAAGGTTGCTGGTTTAAGCCCCACTACTGTCAGGCTGCCACTATTGGGTCCTTGAGCAAGGTCATTAACCCTCACTTGCTTATACAATATAATGTCACAGTACTGTAAGTCGCTTTGGATAAAAGCGTCTGCTAAATGCCGAAAATGTAAATTTAGACAGAATGTACAACTCTTAAGTTCAAAGCATTAAGATCCCACAGAAATTAAGGCAGGTCTAACTTGAAGGCCATAACAGTTTAGCCTATAAATCGTGTGCAAGTCTCATGTGTAAAACTGCTAGATTTTGTGGCAAATATATGTGGACACCCAACCTTTACATTTATAACAATAGGCATTATAACAAAAGTAGATTCACAACTTTACCAGTTATAACAGTTTTTTCTTAAACAAATCTTCCAATACATTTTGGAAAATGTGTAAGAATTAGCTTTTTAGCCCCAGGAACATTCTATGTTTGGGCATTGATGTTGGGTAATGAGGGCCACATATAGCTTATGTTCTAGTTATATTGATTTCATTTATTAGGATTTTAACTTCATGTTTTACACTAAGGTTACAATCATGTTTTGGTTACAATCGTGACAGGACTGGTAATTACTGGTTACACAAGATTCATCAGTTCAAGTCAAACACAGTCATGGCAATTTTGTATCATCAGTTCACCTCACTTGAATGTCTTTGGACTGTGGGAGGAAACCCACACAGACATGGGAAGAACATGCAAACCACACAGAAAGGACCCATACCACTCCCCCTAGGAATCAAACCCAGGACCTTCTTGCTGTGAGCCCACTGTGCCACCCCTGGTGTTCTAGTTCATCCCACATGTGTTGAACAGGGTTGTAGTCAGAGCTCTGTTCAGGGCTGCCTCATCAAACAGGGCTAATTCTTTTTTTATGACCATGCATGAATCAGTTTTATGAAGCTGAACGTAAAGAAGCCCAAACCCAGACTTGTTTCAGGTTCTATTAAACTATACAGTAAACACTATGGCCTAATTGCAGGGTTAGCTGCCATAGCATCCACAGGGCAAGGAGTTGCCCATTAGACTGCCAGGTTCTGAGGAGGGTTTTGTACCTCAAAAGAAAGCATTTTTAGATCTCCAGGGTCCAATAGCGATGTGCCATACAATATATCAGTTGTCACACATAGCTGTGCATGTTAATCTTAGGTTTGTGTGCAGCTATTCAGCCCCATAAACCCAAACCAAGGCTTTTGAAGCTTTTGCTGATCGGTTCTTTAGAGGACAGATCCATGGACTGTTTGAATTTGAGTAATCATAAGTTTGCCAGTTCAAGCCCCTAAGCTGCCAAGTTGCCACTGTTGGGCCCCTGAGCAAGGCCCTTAACCAACAATTGCTTTAATTGTTTTCAGTCATAATTGTAAGTTGCTGTGGATAAAGAAGTCTGCTAAATACTGCAAGTATGAATTTACTGTATTACCATAACTGTGGAGCTTAACATTAAAACTTGACTTTAAATCCACTCAAAAATTTCTCTAAAAAATTGTCTTAAATTCACGTCCTTTTAGGAAATACAATCAGCTTTAGAATTATTGGCACTTAAATATGAGTAAAACAGTAAGTTTATCTGTGTAGTTATTTAGCTTAATTGCTCTAAAAAAAATCAAACCCCTACTTAAAGCAAGTTTGTGGAAAAAAAAAACAGTTTAGCTTTACTGCATTTTGTACTTTGTACAATTTCACTATGCCGATCTATCTGCTACTGAGAGCCTTCTTAATACATAATCAACTCACTCTTCAGTTCACCCTGCAGGTTTTTATTAAAGGGGATGTAGGGGCCTGGCATGGCCATGGCAGAAGCTAGATTTACTGCTCATCTAAACATTTCAGATTATTATCCAGCTGAAAGATTGGGGCATAACACAGTTTTAGTTTCTTGGCAGAGAAGCTGGTACTTTATGAAGTTCATGATGCTACAGTATGTATAATACTTTTCCAGGGGCTTTGGAAAATAACAGAACTGGAATGGGGATAAAGTTCACTTCTGAAATACCACCCTAACAAAGGATTATAGGGATTTTAGGAATTATAACTATTATTATTGTTCTTGCCAGATTTATGAAGATCAACACACCTTTGTCTTCATTCTTATTTGTATTCTTTAAAATGTTCCTATGTCGAGAGGCTGACTAATGAATACTGGCATCTGTGTTACTTCATATTTATATTCTGGTAAAACAGGAAGAGTCATAGATGACTGCTTAAGAGCTTCCATATGATTTTCAAAAATAATGCTCACTTAAAAAATTAATGACATTTTATTTAGGTTTCTTTTTTCTTTTTAAATTAGAGATTGGAACGTCATAAAATTTTAAGTGTGAGATTAAGTTAAATAACCTCAGTAAGCATAAAAAAATTATCATCATTTTCATCAACCGCTGTACCCATCAGGGTTGCAAGGCAGGAATACCCTGGACAAAGTGCTAATACACCCCAGGGCTTCATCCACCCCCACTTTCAAACATAGCATTTATGTCTGTGAAGATGCCCGGCCAGTCGAGAACACTGCCAAGATTGGAACTCAGATCTCAACACTGGTGGGCTAACGTAATAGACCGCGGCACCACCCGAGCACCTAGAATTGTACAGTGTTTTGGATAAAAGTGTCTGCTACATAGCATAAATGTAGATTATGTTTGAATGTCAACATGGCATACTACTGAATAGACTGGACATAGCAAGCGACTGTAGCAATAGTTTGCCAACAGTAAATGATCTAAACGACTAAGAAGGAATGTTGTGTAATCTTACCAGTTGACTTAAATGCGAGCTGACATCATGCGCTTTATGCACTCATCATTTCACAGCATCATTTCCTGTTAACCATCACTCTTAAGTAGCACTGGCAAGAAATTTTGCATCACACCTGACTGGTACCATCACAGACAGGTCAATTTATAAGGAATGGCATCTCACTGAATAAACACATTTCCATTAGAGACAGAGGGGTTGTAATTTTAGCTCGTCCACTGATGCCTCCTTAAGCACATTCCTGTGCTCAGACCCCAGGCTGTAAACTGTGTATGACTAAGCCTGCATACCAAAGCCCTTCCTCAGCATTAGTGTGTATAAGTGTTGAAGAGGTATCAAGTGTACACAGTAATGACTACCTCCATTATACAGCCCAGACCTCTAAGTGTTCATACAGGCCCTTTTAGCATGTCATCTGACCTCTACATTTGCTAATTATCTTCATAAGAGCTCATTACTCAGTTTACAAAGTAGTCTTACCACTGTGCCACCCTTATACTCACTCTATCGACATGAACCTAAATCATTCCCAATCAGCATATTTTCATGAATGTTATTATACCCACGAACCACCCCACTTGGGGATCGAACCCAGGACCTTCTTGCTGTGAGGTGACTGTGCTACCCACTGAGCCACCGTGTCGCCCCGCACTGGCAGGTAATGAGAAGCGGCCACATGTTGGAGACGTGTGTGGTGATCTGGCTCTCCTTGATTGAATTGTGATTGTTAATTCACTCCCGCTTGACAACCCCGACAACTGGTGGATAAAAGAGGAAAATTCAAGGAAAAAAACTAATAGATACATTTAAAAGCCAAACTTCCAGTTTCCAATTTTAACACATTACTTCACTGAACATTATTGAACAATAAATAATGGGTTCTGAATGTATTGTAGATTGGCAAACCGGTTTCACCTAGCAAGGACAGAAGGAAAGATACAGGATCTCCTCTACGTAACCCCGGAAGCCCCATGCGTAGGAACAGCCGGAATGAAAGAAGGTATTATTGCTCTCTACATGCATCTCTGTGCTGTGTCTTTTTGCTTTTTGGTAGGTCTGTAGTATAGTCAAGATACAGTACATGCAGTTTCTTTCAACATATTTTGCCTTCAGAACCCTGTTTGGCTAGTTGTTTTTTTCTCATTAACAATTGAGGAGTTATTCACATTATTATAGCAACCATTGCAAAACTATATTAGCATCAAACTTACCTAATAACACAATTATTGTAATGGAACGTTTAGCTGGTTCACTGTATCAAAAGCAAAAGCATGTTTCACCAAGGCTAGGGGTTGAAAAATAGTCCACATGAATATTTGTCAAGAGAATTATATGTTTTTCATTTGAACTTAAAATTGTTAACTTATTAAAATTGCTTGCATTGGGCACTCAGGTGGCACAGCAGCATATACCGCTAGCTCACCAGCGCTGGGATTCAAATCAGGTCAGCTGGGTGCCCCTTAGCAGGCACAGTTGGCTTCTAGTCTGATGGGTGGGAAATGACCACTGTGTAAGGACCTTGGTTGCCCAGGGTGCCTGTACAGAAGTGGAGAAGTGCAGAGATCGATGTGTGCACGAAACCGACCTCACACGTGAATTTATCAAAGTACGGGAGAATAAGAAGAGACAGGTGGACTGCGCACACGTTGGAGGGAGTGTGTGTTAGGCGAATATACACCCTACTCTGACACTGTCTGGGTCCCCAGCAACGGATTGGCTACGCTAAATTGTAATGACTACCTCCATTATACAGCCCAGACCTCTAAGTGTTCATACAGGCCCTTTTAGCATGTCATCTGACCTCTACATTTGCTAATTATCTTCATAAGAGCTCATTACTCAGTTTACAAAGTAGTCTTACCACTGTGCCACCCTTATACTCACTCTATCGACATGAACCTAAATCATTCCCAATCAGCATATTTTCATGAATGTTATTATAGACTATATGGCCAAAAGTAAGTTAATAACTCTCCTAATTGTTCATTGTGATACAATGTCAAACACAGT
Source organism: Trichomycterus rosablanca (assembly GCF_030014385.1). Taxonomy (NCBI): domain Eukaryota; kingdom Metazoa; phylum Chordata; class Actinopteri; order Siluriformes; family Trichomycteridae; genus Trichomycterus; species Trichomycterus rosablanca. The sequence continues at coordinate 24,578 of NW_026947103.1, read as the reverse complement.
CATGGACAATTTTGTGTATCCAATTAACCTGACTGTATGTCTTTGGACTGTGGGAGGAAACCGGAGCTCCCGGAGGAAACCCACGCAGACATGGGGAGAACATGCAAACTCCACACATAAAGCACATCCAACGGATTGGCTACACTAAATTGGGAGAAGGGGGGGGGGGGGGGGTGGATGCATTTAAAATGCTTGCATTCATAATAATTCTGTTTACTTGTATATTTTCATTCAAACATCGCCATAATACCTTGTTGAGGGGGTTGAATGTTTTCAACTGCAACTGCATATCACAAACTTAACAGTCCAGCCAAGTTATTTATAGAAGCCTCCAATTCTAACCATAATATTACATATTACACTCTTAAACTGTTGTGTTTAATTTTTAATAAATATTTTCTTTCTTTACAGGCCATCTGGTGACAAGAAGCCTATGGATGCGAAACCCCCAGCTGATATGAACGGTTACCAGATTAGAGTGTGAGCAGAACTCTACTGCCGCTGAACAATACAATTCACACCAAACAACCAGCTACACCATAATGCTTAGTTGAAGTGATGCGGAACAGAAACGTCTCGATTGTCTTTCCGTTTTTAAAATATTACATGTGAACTGTTTTAACGGTGATGTACAGTATGTACCTGTGAGCAAACCAGATGCCATGCCACTTTTAACGACTCACATAAGGAGACCACTTTTGTAGACACCCAGCTGCACATGTGCACTAAGTGACTTGTAAATATGACAGTGTGTGTGTGTGTGTACTAACCTGAATTTTTCTGTTGTACTTTATAAAACACTTATCAGGTGCCTTTTATTTAATAAGCTACCTATTTGTTAGCATGGCTTGAGGAGACTGACTTGTCACTCCTATGTCCACGTCCTCCCAGCTCAAAAAAAAAAAAAAAAAAGACAGACAACCCTTATAAACACAAGGTTATGTTTTGGTTGGATGTCGAAGTGGCAATGTAGTGTCAGCAGCCAACTCCTTTAAACAGCTTCAGTCCAAGCTCTAACACTTGAATGACCTTTTTTTAATTAATGACAGACATGCATAACCGTACATGGCTAAAAGTATGTGGACTTATTCAAAAACCATGTGTTTTCACTTTGACCTAGTTAGTGCAGGCCAGCAAAGATATTCCACACCAAAACCGTTGCCAAAAGTCTCTGGAATGTCTCTGTATGATTTAGCAAAGCATGAAGCTTTTATTGATATGAACTTTAAGGACATTAAAGACCATTACTCATCATCTACTCCTCACATCGGCCTTAAATCATCTACATGATGGTAACACCAACTCAATCACAACTCATGTTTTTACTAATCCAGAGTTTAATGGTAGTGTGTTTTACACTCACTCTCACTTTTTTTTTTTTAATTTTTACCCCTTTTTCTCCCCTTTTTAGCGCATCCAATTGTTCAATTAGCATCGTGCTTCCTCTCTGTCTATGCCGAACCCTGCCCTGACGGAGGTGAAGCTAACCCGTATCCCCTCCGAAACACGAGCAGCAGCCAGATGCATCTTTGCCACCCACACATTGACGAGTTTGGCGCCAACTAGCGTTGCATGCGGAGAGACACACCCTAAGGGCACCCCCTCCCATCTCTGTGTAAGCGCCTCCAATCAGCCGGCAGAGAACGCAATCGCATTCTGACAGAGAGAGACCCACATCCGGTTCTTTGTCCCACCCCCCACATGAGCAACCGGCCAATCGTTGCTCATATAGCCACTCAGCTTCGAACCGGTAAAGCAAGGCTGGATTCGATACGATGCTTCTCAGAATCCAGCCCTGGTTGCAGCGCGTTTCTTTTTACCGCTGCGCCACCTGAGCGGCTCTCACTCACTTTCTTAACCGCTTATCCGATCATGGTGGGGGGTGGTGCTGGAGCCTATCCCAGCTTTTCAATGGGCGCAAGGCAAAAGTAACACCCTGGATGGGGCGCCAGTCCAGACCCACATACACACACCCATTTACCTATAGGGCAATTTAGTGTCTCCAATTAACCTGACTGCATGTTTTCGGACTGTGGGACGAAACAGGAGCTCCTGGAGGAAATCCACGCAGACACGGGAAGAACATGCAAACTACACACAGAAAGGACCTGGACCGCCCCGTCTGGGGATCGAACCCAGGACTTTCTTGCTGTGAGGCGACAGTTCTACCCACCGAGCCACTGTGCAGCTGTGTTTTACACAATTTTTGGCCACAGAAGCTTACAATGATGTTTCTGCTTCAGAATGGCTTCTAGAGGCAGGTTAGTGTGTTATGAAAAATCAGCACGCTCTCAGAGGCCTCATTTTTTGAGCTTGTGTGGCTGTTCTTGCTCATAAATATTTTCTCTTATAACAGCATATACAGTGTATCACAAAAGTGAGTACACCCCTCACATTTCTGCAGATATTTAAGTATATCTTTTCATGGGACAACACTGACAAAATGACACTTTGACACAATGAAAAGTAGTCTGTGTGCAGCTTATATAACAGTGTAAATTTATTCTTCCCTCAAAATAACTCAATATACAGCCATTAATGTCTAAACCACCGGCAACAAAAGTGAGTACACCCCTTAGTGAAAGTTCCTGAAGTGTCAATATTTTGTGTGGCCACCAATATTTCCCAGAACTGCCTTAACTCTCCTGGGCATGGAGTTTACCAGAGCTTCACAGGTTGCCACTGGAATGCTTTTCCACTCCTCCATGACGACATCACGGAGCTGGCGGATATTCGAGACTTTGTGCTCCTCCACCTTCCGCTTGAAGATGCCCCAAAGATGTTCTATTGGGTTTAGGTCTGGAGACATGCTTGGCCAGTCCATCACCTTTAGCCTCAGCCTCTTCAATAAAGCAGTGGTCGTCTTAGAGGTGTGTTTGGGGTCATTATCATGCTGGAACACTGCCCTGCGACCCAGTTTCCGGAGGGAGGGGATCATGCTCTGCTTCAGTATTTAACAGTACATATTGGAGTTCATGTGTCCCTCAATGAAATGTAACTCCCCAACACCTGCTGCACTCATGCAGCCCCAGACCATGGCATTCCCACCACCATGCTTGACTGTAGGCATGACACACTTATCTTTGTACTCCTCACCTGATTGCCGCCACACATGCTTGAGACCATCTGAACCAAACAAATTAATCTTGGTCTCATCAGACAATAGGACATGGTTCCAGTAATCCATGTCCTTTGTTGACATGTCTTCAGCAAACTGTTTGCGGGCTTTCTTGTGTAGAGGCTTCCTTCTGGGGTGACAGCCATGCAGACCAATTTGATGTAGTGTGCGGCGTATGGTCTGAGCACTGACAGGCTGACCCCCCACCTTTTCAATCTCTGCAGCAATGCTGACAGCACTCCTGCGCCTATCTTTCAAAGACAGCAGTTGGATGTGACGCTGAGCACGTGCACTCAGCTTCTTTGGACGACCAACGCGAGGTCTGTTCTGAGTGGACCCTGCTCTTTTAAAACGCTGGATGATCTTGGCCACTGTGCTGCAGCTCAGTTTCAGGGTGTTGGCAATCTTCTTGTAGCCTTGGCCATCTTCATGGAGCGCAACAATTCGTCTTTTAAGATCCTCAGAGAGTTCTTTGCCATGAGGTGCCATGTTGGAACTTTCAGTGACCAGTATGAGAGAGTGTGAGAGCTGTACTACTAAATTGAACACACCTGCTTCCTATGCACACCTGAGACCTAGTAACACTAACAAGTCACATGACATTTTGGAGGGAAAATGACAAGCAGTGCTCAATTTGGACATTTAGGGGTGTAGTCTCTTAGGGGTGTACTCACTTTTGTTGCCGGTGGTTTAGACATTAATGGCTGTATATTGAGTTATTTTGAGGGAAGAATAAATTTACACTGTTATATAAGCTGCACACAGACTACTTTTCATTGTGTCAAAGTGTCATTTTGTCAGTGTTGTCCCATGAAAAGATATACTTAAATATCTGCAGAAATGTGAGGGGTGTACTCACTTTTGTGATACACTGTACATTTGACCAGGGCATCTTTTGTGGGGCTGAAGTTTAACAAATGACCACTCAAAGCAACTGAGCTTGTTGGTACTACCTATTATACTGCCGATGTCTGTCTATAGAGAATGCCCGGGTATCTTTAAGGTTCAAAACATCTGTTTGCAATGAGTGTGGCCAAAACTGAACCCACAAATTAAAAGGTCCATTTACTTCTGGCCATGTATTTTTGACCACTCTTATTAAAATGTTTGACATTTTAACCATTTTTGTGATCTGTATAGACAGTTGGTTGTGATGGATTTATTCAGAAGGAACAAATGTATTTACCAAATGTAAATTTCAAACGTTTGTGCAAGTTATGGACTAGAATAGGTCTGTGCGGATTTTTTTATGTTTTGATAATCAGATATTTACTGTTGGACATTACATTTTATATAGCACCTAAACTGCACCATATTGTCCTTTTTTAAATAATGTTGCCTCACAATAAAACTAAATGTCAAGTTAGTTACACATTACAGGCAAATTAAAACGTGTATATGTAACTTAAATATAGCCACCATTAAAAACATTAGGAAACGGGACTGAACCTGAACAATATGAGCACTGTAAAGTTTAGCGTTTACCAATGAAAGTGCGACCAACCTTTAAAAAACATGAGCCAAGAACAAATGAAGTGTGATCTTGTGTGTTTGTTTTGCCTTTATACAGCTGAGTATGACTTTCTCATGTGACCAATAGCAGATTACCATGTTGCCAAAACAATCAATGACTATGAGCTCTCTTACCAAAGTGTTAAAGACAGTACAGAAGCAGGTGTGTGAGATGCAGCTCTATTGAATAACTTTTCTTCCCACAATGCAGACTGCTTCATTTCCTAAGAACAAAGAAAACACTGAGTTACATTATGATGTCATAGAACTGGAACATTTTTTAAATTAGTTTTTAGTAAGGTTGAGTGGTGTTATGGTAAGAGCCATGTTGCTGGTAACCTCTCTGGCTGGGCATACAGAAGTTGCATGGCAGTACGTGAACCTAGCCACTTAGGGGACGCAACCAAGCCCCAACCAAATCCCTTCTTGGTCAACACTAGAAATATTCAAGGTTGTGCCAAGTTTACTCTCCTCCAGAAACTCAGACTAAGGTGATAGCCTTTCAACATGTCAATGAACAAAAGCATAAAACCATGCAGTCTGATGGAGCTTGAGAGGATCTACAATGAAGAGTGAGATAAGCTGCCCAAATCCAGGTGTGCAAAGTTTGTACATCAAGTCCATTAAGACTTTTTGCCAAAGGGGCTTCTACAAAATACTGAATAAAAGACCTGAATATGTTTTTGTGAATAAGAGATCTTAGCTATTGTGTTTTAAATACTGCAAAAACATTCTCACATTTTCATTATGGGTATCTAATGAAGCTTGATGGATAAAAATTCCAGTTATATCCATTTAAACATCAAATCCACAACAAAGTGTAAAAAGTCAAGGTTTGTTTATTAGGATTTTAACGTCATGCTCCACACCTTGGTTACATTCATGACAGGGACGGCAGTCACTCGCCACACGAGGTTTATCAGTTCACAAGGTTATATCGAACACATTCTTGGACGATTTAGTGTCTCCAATTCATCTCACTTGCATGTCTTTGGACTGTGGGAGGAAACTGGAGCTCCCGTAGGAAACCCACACGGACACGGGGAGAACATGCACACAGAAAGGACCCGGACCGTCCCACCTGGGGATCGAACCCAGGACCTTCTTGCCGTGAGGCGACAGTGCTACCCACTTAGCCACAGTGCCGCCCAGTAAAAAGTTAATGGGGTCTGAATACTTTCTGATTTAACTGTATTTTCTTTTTACAAACAAAAGTGAATTTTAATTATTACACAAACAATACTGTGTATATATATATATACTATATGTGTACACACATATTTGTGTATTTTTATAACTATATTCTCTAATTTTTTTTTCGTCTTTCTAGTTCACAAACTTAGGTTGCTGACACCACAGTTCACCAGGACTGGGAAAGAATAACAGCATTACAAGCCACAGTTTGTGATGCATTTTAAAATCTTTTAAAGTACTCTTCATTTAAAGCTAATGCTAACAGATTTGGAGCTTGTCCACGGACAATGAATTCTCTGTGGAATGGAAAAAGCTACTCATACATAACAAACAAGCTTGAAACGCTTGAAATGTCCTGAAATGAATAGAGTCCAAGTGTCCCACCTCCACATGGTGCAGAAACAATTCATTCCTGCTGTGTTTCTCCAATCAGTCTCGTTATGCTTCAGTGGAGGCAGCTGGGAAGCTCCACATACTTCAGTTTATAGCAGACAATACAAGCATCCTAATGTCCTGCAATGAGAAAATGCAAAAAAAACGTTCCTGCTACATCCGCATGTTTTAAATGCAAGTCATATATCAGACATGAATCTAATAACTAAAGCAGTAAAGTCACCACTACAGGCGTTCAACTCAGAAACTGGTGCTGATCCAAAGTATTCCTCCCTAACTCACAGTGTTCCTTGGAAAGGCTCCATATTACCGTGACCCTAGTTAGAATAAAGCATGTTATTAAGCATGAGTGGATAAATAAAAGTGTGAGAGACCAGATTGTATGCTCACCTTGTGCCCAGCATTTCAAAGCTCTGGAATGAAGATATAGATCCAAGGACTAAAGCAAAGCATAATAGTCATACCTATAATCAGTTTTAATAGGTATGTCTACAGTCATACCTATAATCAATTTAGAGTAGCCAAACTAAAATAACAGCAAAACAAACCCTTTAATGCCAAGTCATTTATTGTTCTTCCACAGAAAGAATACACAAGTGATTAAAACAAATGCAGATAGTCAAAAAAATAAATTAAAATAACAGAACTGGGTACAATAAGGATTCCCCCCTACAAACATGTTCTGGTAATAAACACCAAAAGCAACAAAAACTCATCAAAAAGAAAAACTATAAGACAACAAGGTTCCAACAACCTTATGTCATATAACCTTAGATTATATAAAATGGTATATGACTAAAACGTCTTTTAGAAACTTCACTAGAGAGGAAACGTTTAAAACCTGCTAGGAAGAAAATAACTTTACATGTGTCTACACTCAAATGGTGCATTTGTAAAAGGGGTTCAACATGAACAAATGAGTGTGAACAGACATCAAATGTCCCAGGGAACTAGAGCAGCAATTCTTAGGTAAATATCAGTGGCCAATTCTAAAACAACTGCTGAAACTTTACCAGAAAAGACGTGTCATTACTTATTAAAGTGGAAATACAGCCAAAATTGTCTATCACAGTATACACCGACATTATGACCACCTCCTTGTTTCTACACTCACTGTCCATTTTATCAGCTCCACTTACCATATAGAAGCACTTTGTAGTTCTACAATTACTGGCTCTAGTCCATCTGTTTCTCTGCATTCTTTGTTAGCCCCCTTTTATACTGTTCTTCAATGGTCAAGACCCCCAAGGGCCACTGTAGAGTATGTATTATTTGGGTGGTGGATCATTCTCAGCACTGCAGTGACACTGACATGGTGGTGGTGTGTTAGTGTGTGTTGTGCTGGTATGAGTGGATAAGACACAGCAATGCTGATGGAGTTTTTAAACACCTCACTGTCACTGCTGGACTGAGAATAGTCCACCAACCAAAAATATCCAGCCAACATCACCCCATGGGCAGCGTCCTGTGACCACTGATGAAGGTCTAGAAGATGACCAACTCAAACAGCAGCAATAGATGAGCGATCGTCTCTGACTTTACATCTACAAGGTGGACCAACTTGGTAAAAATGTCTAGAGTGGACACGGTATTTAAAAACTCCAGCAGCGCTGCTGTGTCTGATCCACTCATACCAGCACAACACACACTAACACACCACCACCATGTCAGTGTCACTGCAGTGCTGAGAACGATCCACCACCTAAATAATACCTGTCCTGTGGTGGTCCTGTTAAAAGCAGGCTAAAAGGTATGTAGAGAAACAGATGGACTACAGTCAGTAATTGTAGAACTACAAAGTGCTTCTATATGGTAAGTGAAGCTGATAAAATAGACAGTGTGTGTAGAAACAAGGAGGTGGTTTTAATGTTATGGCTGTGTAATTCAGTTTCATGCTAATGGTTTTATACAAAGGTTTGTACATCACTAGTCAAATCCCAAGTGAAAATAAGTAACATCCTTTACAGAAGAGGAAATAGGATCTGCACATTTATGCCAGATGTGGTGTTTTATTCTGTCCTTTCCAATTCTCGATTGTAAATCTGCTGCCGCTTGCACAACCCCGGATCTGACCAAGGAGAGCCAGATCACCACATTCTGACACGTGACCTGCCAATGTTTGGTTCCCACAAAGAATTGCAATCCCATCCCCCACCCCCCACACCTCACTCATGCAGGAGTCCAGATCAGTCCCAAACATTGCATATTATACCAGCTGCTGGAGGAGACCCTGTCTGACCTTACATCTCTCAAATACGGCCATTTGTGTACGTGGGCGCCCGACCATATCGACGGCTCTGCTGAGATCTTAGTGGAGCGATATTGCTTTAGATCGCTGCGACACACAAGCGCCCGCAAAATGCAAGTAATCTCAAAAGTTTTGACTCTGGAGGCTGTGCATACTCATTTGCCACTAAGAAAATTACCCGAACATGGAATTTGACCAGCAAAGCAAGCAAACGGTTGTATAAGACTGTATAAATAATTGCTTTTCAGAATCCTGTACCCTCGAACCTCCCTGTAAGAACCCCCCTCTTTGTACACAAAGAAAAATGCTATGTAATGCTATCTACCATTCTATCTGGCAATGGCTTTTCTTCAGGTGTTTTTATGCATTTTACCCCCTTTTTAATCCCAATTTAGCATAGCCAATCCGCTGCTGGGGACCCCCACAGCATCCGAGGAGGATGTATATTTGCCTGACACACTCCCTCTAATGTGTGCGCAGTCCACCAATCCCTTTTATTCGCCCTGTGCAACCAAGGTCCTAATAACCCCTTCCCTTAATCTGGTCTTTCCCACCCAGCAGACTAGAAGCCAATTTCGTCTGCTGCAGGAATAAGCCAATTGTGCCTGCTAGAGGGCGCCCAGCTGAGAGGTAACAGAGGCGAGATTGGAACCCCGGCTCTGGTGTGCTAACGGATAATCCCGTTTTAGGTGTAGTTTAACACTACATGGTGGCAAATTCTGCAGCAGACAATGCATAGGGAAACCAGCTGTTTGCAGTGTTCATCTCGGGGAAATACTTTTACAGCTGCTCGCTAAAAGTTTGCAAATAACAATGTTTTACTCTAGTAAAATTAACTAAATCCACAGAGATAATAAATACCTGCAGTGCAAACATTATGAAATAAAAGCTGTTTGCAATTTGTGCCAATGACCATGACTCTTGAAATGAATGACACAGTCCCATAATGCACTAGTTCTTATACTAGATTCATTTGTGGATTTAAGTGACGACACAGGTAATAAAGTGCTTGAACACAAAATCCATCAAAGCCATTGAATGTGGAATTTGTTATCCATCACCTCATGTAAAACTGCCTTTTAAAACAAATGTAAGAACTGGTGAAACCCAGTAAACGATCAAGTAAGGTTAAGTGTAAAGCCTAATTTTATGTTCCAAAAAAGCTTTGGCTTTGGTTAAGGCCTCAAAAACATTCAGTTCAAGTCAGAAATAGCTGTACCACAGTGCATTCCATTAGTTACAGGGCAAACTTAAACCCCCTAATTCACTGTCCTGGCTTGAGCTTTGAATACTCAGCTGAGCTGAAACTTGGCCATAAGACTGAGGTGGTCAGATGGAAAAGCTTGATTTGGAAGTCCATTCTGTGACCATAGGTCTGCCTCGGACAGCAGAGCAAGTCGACCAAGTAACTTCAGACCCTTTTCCCCGTTCGGAACTACACAGAAGGAGACACAGAGTTCATAAATACACCGACATGTAGCAAGACAGACTCGAGTCAGCAGAAAGCCTTCAAATGAAATAAGCAAATGCAAATTTGATCAGATTATAAACACTGTCTGTGAGTTACCTTTACCTCGTCTGGAGAAGAAGATGTAGTCGACCATGGCGGCTCCGTCTGAGTGCAGTGTGGTGACTGCGTCGAGTGTGGTTCCTGTTATGTTCTGGTTGTACACTGAGCTTAAGTTTAAGCTGTGATATATAGTGTTTCTAAACCTTCTGTCAAAACAGAACAGAAACGGCAGGTTTAATAGAGAAATAGCTTTTTGTGACAGTAGCTTTGATGTAAACAAATGTATTAGGTTTCTCAGTTTAAAACTAAATTCAGACTAAAGGTTACCTTGGAGCAAACTGCTGCATCTCATCAGGCACTAAAAGAAATAAAAAGCACAGTGTTTTCACAAATTAACAAACAAAGAATACAAAAGAAACTTTAAAAGGGTCAAGATTTTTTAACCCTATTTGCCACTTTAGTAGCTTCTAAGCAATTTCTAGACACAAAATTCCTACAGACTAAAAATAAAATGGAAACAAAATTGGTTTGACTCATATACTTATGCCAGACTGGTCTAGCTCCCAATTTCAAATCAGGCAATGACTTAATTGAATGAATTGTGAGTGAAGACACTCCAGTTCTGGAAAGTTGGAAAACTAGACAGAATAAGAGGTTATATCTGTTCAAACCTTAATAGTCCTATTAGAGGGCCAGGTATCTACACAGATAGCATTGGCTTTGTCTTTGGATAAGAGCGTCTGCTAAATGCCGAAAATGTAAATGTATGTCTGAAGGGGAGCTGGCCGAAGCCCTGTGATGGATTGGTGCTCTGTCTTGCACACAGCATTTCCCGGTGGAACTGGACCCGCCACAAGCCTGACCAGAATTAACGTCTGATTAAAATATTAAAATATATATAAAATTAGAGGTGCCCAGGTGGCGCAGCGGGATATTCTGCTAGCACCCCAGCGCTGAGATTCTGAACTCCTTGGTTCGAAACTCTGCATTGACACAGGTCGGCTGGGCGCCATCTAGCGGGCATAATTGGCAGTGCCTGCAGCAGACACTAATTGGCCACCGTGTCTGCTAGGGCGGGATGACCAGACTATGTGGGTGGGGTCTTCAAATGCTATGCAAGGACCTTGATTAGCAGATAGAGGTGCCTGTGCAGAATGCATGGGTGAAAAAAAGAGGTCCACTAAGGACTGCGCATGGGTCAGAGGAGGCGTGAGTAGAAAATATACCCTCCTCAAATGCAACTAGGGATCCCCCAGCAGCGGAAGACAAATTGACTACGCTAAATCAGGAGAAAAATGGGAGAAAATGCATAAATAAATAGAAATAATATATAAAATTACTAAAAGAAATATGGCACAGAAATCTCTCTCTATGTCTGCCTGTATTTATATATCTTGGTATTTGTAATGTGGATATACAGATGAAGACAATTAAAGATTATTTAATATTATATATTAAATAATAATAAAAAAAAGTTACTGTCAGTATGTAAGTGTAATTGTTTTAAAATGCTGAATAAATATACAATAGTGAGTTTAGGTGAATTACTTGGGATATTGTCGGTGACACCTGGTATGAGCTCTAAGTCAGCAGGACGCACACAAGCTGCCGGGCAATAACGCAGCTGCCGCAGGAAATCATGATTGTACTGTAGTTTCCCTGCAGGAAGAGCAAATATAGCTTTATTCATAGACTCAACAGCACACACACACACACACACCACACATGGGGCTTTACAGTGACTGGGAAATGCTCACTCATCAGCTTTATATAAAGAACTTCCCTTCTCTTCACAAGCCTGAATAAAAAGTTTGGTTCTATTCTATAGAAGTCCTAAAAGGATAAATCTATATAAATAAAGAACAGTCAAGTGTCTCTGGGACACTTTGAGCTGTTTAATTATAAAAAGTTGTCCCAAAACTCTTTAATTACAAAGTCATGAAAAATTGTTTCACCCCCTAATGCCCTCCATGTTATACATGAAATGGTTTAGATCCTGATACAGTACACAATGTAATGTAAGATTTTTAATTATTTTAATTATCCATGGGAATAGTTATTGCCTATCTTACTTTGAGTAATAAGGCCTGTGTGCTGTCTAATTATTCATTCATTCAACCCATTATTCATTAACCCTTTCGTGCATAGTGGTCACTACATTGGACAGCTATTTAAAAGTCATTTTCTATGTGTGTAGGTTTTACTGTAATTGATGCATGACAGCCCTTTAAATGGACGCTAGCGAACAACCCACTATGGCGCCACCATGTGGCCAATAATTGTAAGTGCAACAAATCATATGGTAAACCAAAATAGCTGACGGAATGTCAGAAACTCTGGTGCTGTGGGGATTTCTGTAAAATTCTTCTACTAAAAGGCATCCTTGCTGGTAAATAAAATTTGAGCACAAAATGCAACATCTGAGAAGCAATACAGTCATTGTGTTGTTCAAATATTTATTTTTTTAAAGCAGTAAATTACAATTACCCACATGTCTACTAAAACGGACATCATGCATTCTGGGGATATTTCAACTACCAAATGTATTTTATACTAAATCCATATTTTGGTGAAAATACACCTCGTTTGATTTTTTTTGTAAACCACACTATTTTTAATAGTATTAAATGAATATTTTTAATGTTGTGTCTATGTGATTATATACAGAGGAGAATCACAAGGTGTTCTTTGTACCATTTGTACCTATGAGATATACTGAGATCAGATTTGGGCCTGAAAAGTATGGGCCTCAGCTCAAGGATGCAAAAAATGCACACAGATGCCAAGATGCTCTATGCACGCAAAAAACCTTGAAATGTCTTGTGCCTTTGTGCCCCGACTGCTTTGCTAAGGTATCGTAAATAGATTCCACAAACAAACCAATTCATTTTTTTCTGTTTTCACAAAGCATTGGACTGTTCATGTTTTTTCATAGCCAGTCTAGTACATGTTAAAACATGGTACCATTTTGTTGTACATCATTAAAAGTTTGTATTTTACTTCTAAATTTATTTATTTCTAAAAAAAATGTATGTTCTATTCATTGGGCTGTTAATGAAATATCACTATCAGTGAAACTCAAATGCATGCTGTCCACCTGAGTAGACACATGAATAACTCCTAATTAATTACACTTAAAAATAAAAAAAACTATTAAAAAAATAGTTGTATTAGCCTGAAAGGAAAATTAAACAATTCTGGAAAAAAATCTTGATTCCTGTTGTTATAATTCATGCATAAATGGGTTAAATAAAGTGAGTAAATTAACTGGTTGACCTGGGTAACTAAGGCAGGGTAACTGGTTTTGAAAATAAAATTTCACAGTTCACAGTATAAAAAGACACACTGGCACACAAATAAATGCATCTCCACTGACCTGATTCTTTGACATGAGGCTCAGAGACATTAGAGTACTGACAGTTATCGTTGATGCCCAGGCTGCTGGGCCACAATGGCGCATACAGCCTCCTGTGATAGGTTTTGTAGGACAGGTCTTCCTGACCAGAGACCTGCAATTACAAATGGAACAAAAAAAGCTTAAAAAAAAGGCCTAAAACAGTGAATCAGATTCATCAGATTTTTCCAATATTACCCATTGACACTTTGTAAACTGATAAGACAGAGCTAAAATACACATTCAACAAATCCTACAAATGTCAACATGTTGCCCTGTACTGAGAAATGAAACACTGCTACATTCAGCACCTGCCCTTATATTCAGTTAATTCTACAACAACCAATCACATCCATATTTTGCTAACAAACACTGAAATCGATTAATTGAAACACACCATCCATGCTGGCATCCCGTGGTAGTAGAGCCAGCCAGTGCTGATCAGCTCGTACAGAGGCATGTTGGGTGTGGAGTTTAAGTCCCCACACAGAATGACCTCACAGTCGTGCCCTTTGACCTTACACTGCTTGGTTACTTTGTCAATTTCAGCCAGCACTATAGCGAGCTGAGCCAGTTTCACATCTCCTCTCCTGGGGTTGAACAGCAGGTGTGTGTTGGCTACACAGATGGGTCTGAATGTCAGGCCTTCACTGCGTGCTGCAGTTGGTTGAAGGAGGAGCACGATGCCCACGTTGTCCCGGTCCAGCAGTTCACAGTCATTGCGCTGGAACTCGAGCAGGCTGACCGACAGCTGTGTGAAGAGCTGGGTGTTGTAACACACCGCACAGCCGTCTGTTTTTGTGCCAGTGCGGCGCTTGTAAACACAGTAATAGCCTGGAGAAAGCAAAAATAAGCAATGAAGATGACCACTTGATGAAACTTTGTAGAAAATGGTTAATAACTGCACACATTCACACAATGTAAAGATTTGTTTAGATTTTTCAAATCATTCTAAAGCCCACTCTGGCAAAAAATACATTTTATAAAATGCATTTTTCCCCTTTTTTCTCCCAATTTAGCATAGCCAATCTGCTGTTGGGAATCCCAATGACATCCAGGGTGGGTGTATATTTGCCTGACACACAACCATTCCAACGTGTGCGCAGTCCACCTATCCCTTCTTATCCACCTATACTTCAATGGATTTGCGTGTGAGGTTGGATTTGCGTATGGAGAGCCCCGTCCCAATCTCTGCTCTCCTTCACTTTCAATTAGTGCCCTACATCAAATGTGATAGAAAACAATGACAACATATGACCCATCGTTTTTAAAAAATACATACAATAAATTCAATTAAAAGATTTAATGAATTTAATTATTAGGATTTCTAGGGTGGCAGGCAGCAGAGTAAGACACGCTGTGTTCTGCAGAATAATTTAAGTATACTGACTGATAAGGTGCACTCTGGTGGAGCAGTCTGTTACAATAGCCCACCACCACTGAGACTTAAGCCAGCTGGGCATCTGTACAGACATGATTGGCTATGTCTCGGTTGGGGGTTGCAAGTCCTGCAATTAATATGTGCTCTGTCCAGGTTATTTGGCTTGCACCCAGTGTTTCCTTGTGGAACCAGTCCCACCGCGGCCTCTGTTTATTGCAGTGGTAGCTCTTAATTGTAAGCTTAGTTGTTAAGGAGATGGCCTAGTAATTAGAAGGTCCTGGTTCAGGCCACACCACTATCAGGTTGTCATTGTTGGGCCCTTGAGCTCAATTGCCTGGAATGTACGTGGTCAAACTGGTGCCAAAAACTGCCAAATACTACTGATATTGATATGATATATTTATAAATGTAACACTAACTGAACAACCTTAAAATTTACATGCTGCGGCATGTAGGGGAAATGTGCTCACCCATCTCAGTCAGGGCTGGTTGCATTTGCTCCAGGTAGTGATTCTCTTGGACTTCTTGAAGACAAATAATCTGTAAAGGTTTAAAAACATATATGACCAAAAAAAATCATGCTTTCATGTGTATCACAGCTTTAACTATAACCCATGCTTTATTTATAATTTCCAGCTGCTTTTGTATTTAGGAGCAATCACAGCAGCTCATTCTGGTCTGCATACTTAATTTGGCAGTTTTTAGGCCAGATGGCCTTCAGGTGCAGCTCCTAATAGCTAGGCTATTTGATCAGTCAGTGATGTACAGTAACTCACATCAGGCTCCCAGGTCTGAAGCTCTCTTAGGAAGGTTTGAAAGCGGTATTCCCATGCCAGCACATCCTCTGAGCAGTGTGCATACAACCTTGAGTTAGCCTCTAGCAGGTCCTGGGCCAGGATGTTGTAGGACATTACAGTGAAGTAGAACTTGGAGCCTGGGTCTGCAAAGGTAGCGTCATCATTTTCACTCAGGTCCTCCCACACCCTCCACATCACTAAATAGCAAAACAAAAAAGAGCTCTGCTTTAAGACAAATGCTACTCACACAAATACAGTACCAACAAAATGCTAAATACTTAAGAAACTTAGAAACTTAGAAAAGAATGTTGTTTTAATTAATAAAAAAAAACTAGGATTGTCAATGATTAATCGGTTAACTGATAATAGATAAAACTATTTAATATTGTTCAATTATTGTTGTTAGTTAAAACTATCATTTAAGTTTATTCCCAACAGCTGATGCTTTATTGGAACTGGGAGTGGAGCTACATGTGGATCTCAGTGTAATGTTTTTTTAAAACAAAAATTATGTGTATATTGTTATCACATCCAAGCATAAAGGCAGAAAATCAGCTTATTTTGCAGATAAGTACTAGTCTAGTAGTCTACTACACTAGCCTACCACGGGGTACCTGTGAAATCGTGCTATCGGCCAGCTGGGAATCTACATAGACATGACTGGCTAATTTAGGATTGGCGGTCTGTCCAGGGTATTCATGCCTTTAGGCTCACTGTTTGGTAAAACTGACCCAGACCAGGATAAAATGGTTGAGAAAATGAATGTCTAGTTAGCACTTGTATTAAAATGTTCACTGCTGAACAACATATACAATCTACACTGTGAATGCTGAACTGGTTCTGTTCACGGTGTTCATCTAAACGGTTCAGGACAATAAAAGCACGCACAAATAGACTAAGGAACAGGAGACATTTTTGCCCAGAGCTGTGGCCTCCATCACACACCACAGAACTGAAAAAGACTGAGCACACACACAAACACAGGACTAAGGGTCGCACACGGACTATGCAGCATTTGCACACACAGTCAGTATTTAATATTTAAAGCTACAATGTAAATTTACTTAAGAGTGCAAAGATTTTTATTTTTGTCTTATTTTTAGAGTGTAAATAATTTTTTGTGATTACTGCTACAGTCTTTTCTCTACTGCTGCTACTCTATTGGAGAGATGTCATTTAAAATTTCATTGTACCTGTGTATAGTGACAATAAAGATTCTATTTTATTCTATTCTATTCTAACTGCCACGTTTACCATTATGCTGTGTTTTATTTACTAAAGCATAATGACTTTGCTGATATGAAACTGTAACTTTATATGTTTTAATGGTACGCTCTAGGCTTGTCTGTTATCGGTGAAAAATAATCAACAATTAAAAAGAGAACGGAAATGTATCTTTTAATGTCCAGTTCAAACTAATTTCACCACACCAAACTGAAGCTGAAACAGGAAGAGGCCTTCCCCAAACTAGTGCCACAAAACTGAAAGCATATTTATTGAAAACTGTTAGCAATAGCTATGACACAATAATTAGAAAGGGTAGCCACATACTTTTGGCCATGTAGTGTATGTGGTAAATGCCATGCAGCAAGAAACAAGCAAAACAAGCATTACCTTCAAAACAGTTGCTCTCTTGAACTGTAGGGTAGTAGCTCATGCTAGGAAACTGTGCTAAGGAAGAGTTCGTCACCTCTGACAGCCCTAGTCCCACTGGAAAATGCCAACCTGTGGGTGCAGACTGGGCCCATGTTTGATCACTGATGGTCTGTGCATGATTATCTGCAAGTAAAGTACTTAAGTTGTACAAAGGACAAGCAGCACCGACAAGGTCTTTAATTTCTCCTGTGTTTCTGTCCATTTGAAATCCAAGCTGGTTTTCATGTGTAAATGCACCAACACGAGTCACTTCTGCTGGTTGTGTATAATCATAACGTATCCACTCATTACCACCCTCTGGTGTTATTTCAAGTGGCATGGTTTCATGACCACCTTCTATTTTATTAGGTAGGTCTGTATTATCAAGTGTAGCATATGCATAAGTGCCTAAAGCAGCCACTAGATGTGAATTTGTGTGCAATGGAACCCGTCCGTCTGCTGCTAAAGCTGACGCTACTGGCTTTTCACCTGGCGTCACCAATGCCATCCCTGCTGCAGCAGCAGATGCCTCCCTTGCAATCGCTGATTCTAGCTGCTCACTGTCCTGCAGTAATCTGTTCATATCGCCACCCGTTCCTGCAGCCTGTTCCTCAGCAAGGTCACTATCCAGCTTTAGCACCAAATTGGAGTTGTTTCCCTCATTTAAAGGTTCAGGATCAATATTCATGGAATTTTTTACATAGATATTCTCCCCTTCTTTGTGAAACATTGCTACGTCCAAATCCTGCCGCTGACAATTCTTCTCTTCTGTGCCCTTTATGATCTCCAAAACAGATTCACCATCCACCAGTCCATTAGTGTTCCTCCTCTTCCAGTGAGTGGATTTAGGTGTCTCGGAAAGCTCACTTGCAGTGCTGCACCACTGATCCAACAAGACAGACTGCTGCTCATTAAGCCTTCTGTAAGGACTTGGACCATCACAATCCCACAATCCTTTGCCATTTATGAATACAGGACGATCGTTCCACCACAGTTCTGTATAAAACAGACAAGGTTATAAAACATCATAAAACATATCATATTAAGAGGCTTAAAAGTATTACACTTGCTAACAAATTTCCAAGAGTCCATATTTTCAGACACACCTCAGCAATCAGTTAAGTCTTTAAAAAGCAAGTAAAGTTTGTTTGTTTGTTTATTAGGATTTTAACGTCATGTTTTACACTTTGGTTATTCATGACAGGAACGGTAGTTATTCATTACACAAGGTTCCTCAGTCCACAAGGTTATATCGAACACGCAGTCTTGGACAATTTAGAGTCTCCAATTCACCTCACTTGCATGTCTTTGGACTGTGGGAGGAAACCGGAGCACCCAGAGGAAACCCACACAGACACGGGGAGAACATGCAAACTCCACACTGAAAGGACCCGAACCGCCCCACCTGGGGATCGAACCCAGGACCTTCTTGAAAAAGCAAGTAAAGAATCAAGTTCTTTATAAATGTACAGTCAGTATGAAGTTTATGTTCCAAAAAAAGTTGGGACATTTTTGTTTGTTTGCTTGTCTGCACATTGTTGTGATATTCACAGCATAAGCAGTGTTTAATATTTTACTAGGGTCTGTCTTATATTTGTGTATTCAGACTTATATTAGTAAGAAATTTGAGTATTATGGGACATTTTTGTAAAATGCATTTAAAAAAAAAAAATCTTTAACTGTCAGAAGTACTAAAAAGACTTAAGTTTTGGCTGACCAACTTGATTGTATTTTGTAAATTCAATGATTAAGAGGTGTGTCCCAATACTTTTGCCAACTGATTTAAATACTTACCCATGCTAGTTATCATAAGAATTAAAACAATTTTACATGAGTTGTTTGACCAAAATAAATGCACATTTTGCTTGTAAGAGAAGTACATGTAAGGTTTAGGGAATCGACATTTTTGATAATTTTCTTTAATTCACTTATTACAATTATTTAGCATAAATCATTGTGGCACCTGTAGGTAACGCTCGGACTCAATCCCAAATAGCGCTTCCACTATACACGCAAAGCCCTATGTAGTGTGTAAAAAAAAAACAGATTCACACCCTAACTAGTGCACTTTCCAAAGAAAACTAGCCCACATTTGGGATACAGCCCTAACCAGACGCCAAACAGCTGAAGTAGCATATAGCACTGGACATGTAGAAAAACTAATAACGTTATCGTTAATCGTACGAGGTTAATTTCGATATAACTTCGTATATTTGGTTGTAACATTAATGTAATTTGGCTGAGGCAATTCATGCGTAACTATTAGCATGGCTGCTAGCTCGCTAACACTTGAGCATAGAGTGAACGTGTAGCAGCGTGAGGTTCTTACCTGAGAGTTTAGTCAGGAGTTTACTTAAAGGATAGAGCCCATAATATATAAGGCTTCCAATCATGACGCAAATACTGGTCAACTATTCATTTCAGGGCAGCCCAAGAATTGTACTTATCCCTCCGTTCTTCACCCTGTTGTACAAGTGTGTATGTGTTGACCGCAAGGGACGCCAAACATGAACACCACTATGAGGCTAAAATCGCTGCCGTAGTGAACGCAGCTTAACAGAGGTGGCAGCACCTTAATGTTTCATGCAGTTGACATTGATCAATAAATATTCAATTAATCAATCTTAATCACGGGGAAATAAAGCTATCCGATATCCGAAGTTTTCTAGCAGTTTTACTAAGAGCTGTGAGCCTGTTAAACACCCATTCCAAAATCATGAGTCTATGGAGACCCATTCCCTTCTGCACTATTCTGGAAGTTTTGTGACAGTCTGGTCAAAAGAGCATTCTTGAGGTCAGGCACTGATGTTCATTTGATCTTTTAGGTGTCTGATGGGGATCAGAACACCTAAACACAGAAAGAACCTAAGAATCAAACCCAGGACCTTTAAAATCATTCAAAGCCCAAGATTGCCATGACACGTCCTTAGAAATGTATGTTCACTTCCGAACTTTTAAGTAGTTCCACACGAGAATTAAGCATTTACTGAATTAAACAAATTAATAAAACAGTTGGGAGATAAAACTTTCACTTTATACATACACCAATCAGCCATAACATTAAAACCACCTCCTTGTTTCTACACTCACTGTCCCTGTTATTAGCTCTACTTACCATATAGGAGCACTTTATGTTTTACAATTACTGGCTGTAGTCCATCTATTTCTCTACATACCCTTTTAGCCTGTATTCACCCTGTTTCTCAATAGTCAGGACCCCCACAGAGCAGGTATTATTTGGGTGGTTGTGCTGGTATGAGTGGATAAGACACAGCAATGCTGGTGGAGTTTTTAAACACCTCACTACCACTGCTGGACTGAGAATAGTCCACCAACCAAAAATATCCAGCCAACAGCTCCCCGTGGGCAGCATCTTGTGACCACGGATGAAGGTCTAGAAGATGACCAACTCAAACAGCAGCAATAGATGAGCGATCGTCTCTGACTTTACATCTACAAGGTGGACCAACTAGGTAGGAGTGTCTAATAGAGTGGACAGTTAGTGGACATGGTATTTAAAAACTCCAGCAGCGCTTCTGTGTTTGATGATACCAGCATAACACACACTAACACACCACTGCAGTCCTGAGAATCATCCACCACCTATATGATACCTGCTCTGTGGTGGTCCTGACCATTGAAGAACAGGATAAAAGCAGGATAAAAAAGTATGTAAAGAAACATATGGACTACAGTCAGTAATTGTAGAACTTCAAAGTGCTTCTATATGGTAAGTGGAGCTGATAAAATAGACAGTGTGTGTAGAAACAAGGAGGTGGTTTTAATGTTATGGCTGATCAGTGTATATTTGTACAAATGTTCACACGTTGCATTTTGTTATACGTGTAGTTGTGAGGATATTAGAAGGTCTTGAAAACACCATGTTGAAATCTGATGATTGATCACATTGTGCTTATATCATGAATATTACATGACTGTGCAGGGGCCAGTAGGCTAAGCACTAAAAGTAATTCCACAGGCTGCACAGGTATCACATGGATTCCTGTTGCTAAGACTGTAAACCATTAAGATTAAACTGACTGAAACACTTCATCAAATGAAGCACCAAGCTCTGGAAACAAATACATATCCTGCTTTATATAAATTAATAACTCGAGTTTAATTCACTGTTCGAGTATATTTTTGGAGAACTGCAACATGAACGAGTCTATCTTGTCACTGGATTCCCTTTGCCTGGCTGAGAGAGACAGCCCATATGAAACTGAACTGGAGGACGAGTGGGACATAGATCATAAAGGTTGGTGTATTGATTTGTTTTGCTTTCATTAAACGTGGCCTGGCACCGTGTCAGAGCAGGCATTGTAGGTACTATGTAATTCTTCTATATACTGTATGCGTGGAGTTTGTCATCTTCTTACAGTTTGTGTGTAGGTTGTCTCCCAGTTCCCAAAAAATAAGCTAGCAGTTGTACCAGCTACCAGTTGTGTTACTGAGTGAATAAGTGAGGGTGTATACATGTCTAATGTTCAGTGTTTCCAGCTATGTCCCAGAATCATCAGACACCTAATCAAGATGAATTGGTGACCAAATATTGATGTGTGCATATGGATTAAATAATGATTTAGTTATTAGGTTTTTACATTATGTAAAATATGAATTATGAAGAAACACAAAATAACATAAATAAAGGTTTAATTATTTTAAGGTGAAAGCAAAAACTATGTTCAAGCTGTAGCCTAGTGGTTAAGGCACAGGACTAGTAATCCATAGGTTGCTGGTTCAAGCCCCACCACTGCTAGGTTGCTGCTGTTGGGCCCTTGAGCAAGGCCCTTAACCCTCAGTTGCTCAGACTCTATACTGTACTGTAAGTCGCTTTGGATAAAGGCATCTGCTAAATGCTGAAAATGTCAAATGTTTAGAAAAAAATATGCCTGCAGAATAGGTGTGAGAATTGTTTATTAAAATGTTTAAGACGATTAGACATTGTCACTTTTTGTTACAACAGAAAGGAAGACTACTGGAAAAGACATTTCCACTGCCGAGGTGTACCTGCAGGCATGTAAGCTGGTGGGTGTTGTACCTGTTAGTTACTTCCTGAGAAACCTCGGATCTGCCACCATCAACCTCAACCATCACGGTCTTGGACCTTTAGGAGGAAAGGCTCTGGCCATAGCTCTTGTGGTAAATAAGATAATGTGTGATAGAGTTATCTGTTTCCTATAAAACTGGGGTTAGAGGATAAACCATGTTTGTAACTCCCCATCACACACACACACACACACACACACACATTTCACAATTTGATTTTTTTCATTTTAGAATAATCTGCTGTACATTTCTGCACATTAGCTTCAGCAATAATGTGCACACTGCTTCTGTTAAACGCTCCTTTGCTGACCATAGCTGCCTTGAAGATTGCCGTTTTAGTTGTTCAATGTTTAACCTAATAATGGATATTAACAACCAGGTTTTTTTTGAGTTCCTGACAAATGAGAAGAGCAAAAGCAACATTTTTGTGTGTTTTGCAAACATTTTATGTATTCCCATATAGCCTTATCTATGCTTGTTTGTTTGTTTATTAGGATTTTAATATCATTTTACACTTTGGTTACATTCATGACAAGAACCTTATTTAGGTTATATTGAACACAGTCTTGGGACACTTTAGTATCTCCAATTCACCTCACTTGCATGTCTTTGGACTGTGGGAGGAAACTGGAGCACCCGGAGGAAACCCACGCGGACACAGGGACAACATGCAAACTCCCACAGAAAGGACCTGGACCGCTCCACCTGGGGGCATTATCTATGTAACAATAACATTCTAGCACTATTCTTAAGACAAAAAAAATAATATAAAAAAAATACAGGTTGTGCCCCCCAGTTTAGAAATTTCTGCACTACCAACCAAAGGTATAAAAGGTTTATTCCTAAAATGTATTACACCAGGAGCAAGCACATTAGCCTTGGTTAATGAAAACTAGTGAATGTTTACATTCTTATACTATACATCTTATTTTTAAACGTATTTGTTATTTATTTTAAATGATATGGTTTAATGTACTAACAATTTCTATGTCTTACACAGACTGATTTGCATACCACAACTTTGGAACTGGCTGATAATTACCTGCTGGCTGAGGGAACAAGGTATCTTGTGCAGATGCTGAAGGCCAATTTCATCATTCAGAATTTGGTAATTTTGTCATAGTTGTCATAGATAGTATGATTATTAAAAATAGCTGTCTAATCATTTAAAGTGAAAAGTCATTATTATGTAGAGAAAAGCAAGTATTGTCCAGAACAGACATACCACTACCTAGTCACTAGATGGCAATAAAGTCTTAAGAGCAGTCTTAGAACATTTACTGTATCCAACACTTTATAATACTGTATTTTAATACTGAAT
Source organism: Trichomycterus rosablanca (assembly GCF_030014385.1). Classification (NCBI taxonomy): domain Eukaryota; kingdom Metazoa; phylum Chordata; class Actinopteri; order Siluriformes; family Trichomycteridae; genus Trichomycterus; species Trichomycterus rosablanca. The sequence goes on along the minus strand of NW_026947103.1, from coordinate 1,026 downwards.
GTTATGTATATACTGCAGTGCATAAATTCACTTTAAGCATGTTAATCTGATGTGCTTTGTAGGTTAAAATCTGAACAAAAGACTAAGAGTATGTATTTATAGGCATAAACACGTTTGAAAACACCAGTATTGATGAAGAACATATCCATATACATGTTTATATTTGCACTTTGTTGCAAAGCTATCCTTAGTAATTACAGCTTTTAAGACATTAATGGTTAGAAATAATTAGCTTATTGCAGCATTGGTTTAGCTTAGGTCATGTTATGGAATTTCAAAACTTCCTTATTTGTGGTTTACTGAACTTACCACTTACAGTTTGGAAAAAATAACAATTTTGTTCCTAAAAATTAAACAAAGGTTATTATTACTTTTACTATGATTGCTACTCCTGGGCGGCACGGTGGCTAAGTGGGTAGCACTGTCGCCTCACAGCAAGAAGGTCCTGGGTTTGATCCCCAGGTGGGGCGGTCCGGGTCCGGGAGTTTGCATTTCTCCCTGTGTCTGCGTGGGTTTCCTCCGGGTGCTCCGGTTTCCTCCCACAGTCCAAAAACATGCAGCTAGGCTAATTGGAGACACTGAATTGTCCTATATGCACCTAACCACTAAAATGCACAAACCAGTGCATTGTAGTGCCGGTCCCAAGCCTGGATAAATAGGGATGGTTGTGTCAGGAAGGGCATCCGGCGTAAAATTTGTGCCAAATCAATGTGGATCATGATCCGCTGAGAGCCGACCCCGCAACCGAACAGGACAAATGCCGAGGAAGAAGAAGAAGAAGACTATGATTGCTACTCCTAGGCTAAAATCCTACCGACAACTGTCAATGGCTTATAATAATAATAATAATATCTAGAATCTGATTGGCCAACTGTCTGATAGCACCAGTGGGGATTCGGATCCTAGTGGCAGTGGGCTATCATAATTTACTGCTGCTCCACCAGCGTATACATAAACAATCTTAATATAAATGGTTTTCAAATACTTTCTAATTAGTATTGTTCAAACATACTGTTCTTGATACTT